>NC_091178.1:10415206-10420206 GCF_040958095.1 Procambarus clarkii
CTGTCCATGACTGCTACTGGCCACATAGCCGCTACTGGCCAACTGTCCAAGCAGTATGAACATATTCTCAAGAACACAGGAGCGCCTGCAGTAATTACAAAGGTGGAGGCCAGTCATGGTGGCCGGCGTGAAGGGACTATTGACCGGACATGTAATAATGTGGAGCGAGAGATCATGACCCAGTTCCTGTCCGCTGTGTTTACACCTCCAGTGACTCCGGATTGGGAGATTCGTCTCCGTACATATAATATATATATACTTATATGTACCCCAACCACATAGGACGGAGGGTGGGGGGGGGGGGGGAAGAAGAATGGGGGGGGAAGAAGAATGGGGGGGGGGTAGTTGTATGGAAAGGAAAGGGGGGCAATGACCCCTGGTTGGAGGGAATAAGATACCCGAGACACTGTAGCCGGAGGTATTGAAGACACTGCCGCAGGGGGAGGTGGCGGTGCTAAGGGGCGGGGCTAGGGGGCGGGGTTAGGGGGCGGGGCTAGGGGGGGCGGGGCTAGGAGGCGGGGCTAGGGGGCGGGGCTAGGGGCGAGTGCGGCACAGTGGGGCGGGGTTTAGGGCACAGTATGGTGATGCAGCAGCGGGTGGAGGGTGCTGGGGTAGATCAATACCCTGCTGCTGCTGCTGCTGCTGCTGCTGCTGCTTGCACTCTGCAACACCGTCAGTGTTACCGGCACCCGCGTCCCGCACGCACGCACACCCCTCACTCCCCTCCCTCACGCGCGCACACCCTACCCTCACGTACCCGCACGCTACCACACAATCTACCCTCACACACCCGCACGCTACCACACAATCTACCCTCACACGCACACTCGACCTTGGTCATAACACATTATTCAACACGGGTGGAACACGCACAAGGGGACACAGGTGGAGACTGAGTACCCAAATGAGCCACAGGGACGTTAGAAAGAACTTTTTCAGTGTCAGAGTAGTTAACAAATGGAATGCATTAGGCAGTGATGTGGTGGAGGCTGACTCCATACACAGTTTCCAATTTAGATATGATAGAGCTCAGTAAGCTTAGGAACCTGTACACCAGTTGATTGACAGTTGAGAGGCGGGATCAAAGAGCCGAAGCTCAACCCCCGCAAACACAACTGGGTGAGTACATACCCTGTCCACCAAAACCATGGAATTCAGCATATTACATATTTACCCCTGAGTACTGTTTCTTGTTTTTTTTATCAATACATGAGGTACATCTGCATTAGTGCAGCTGCCCTAGACTATATGAAGTGGAGTACAGTGTGTCAAAAAAGCTAACTAGGTGATGCTAAAAAATCCCTATCACACAGGATGGTTAGTCATACCGAGGCATGTGATAGGCAGTCTGCACTGGCAGACTGAGTACTGGTGGCACTGGGGGGGTAAGAGCTATGATACTGGATACTGGTGGCACTAATGGTAGTGAGTTTCATAATACTGGGCACTTGTGGCACTCTAAAACAGTTGCAAACCAGATTTTTCAATATGCCACAGGGCACACCACGATGTTAAGTAGAGTAGGTCTCCAGCTCCTGTGCCAGTGACAACGATGATACTCAAACCGGAGCCATATATATATATATATATATATATATATATATATATATATATATATATATATATATATATATATATATATATAACACGCAAATAAACCTTTCAAATCACATTAAAGAACGTAAGGCAACAAGAAAGATTTGTAAATAATCATGTTGAAAGATCTCACTTAAGCCTCTCAAAATATTTTCTTGAGATGGCAGAGATGAGAGAGGGATACACGTAATAATTAACACCTTGAAAATGTTAAGAGGAATTGGTTTCAAATCTGCAAAATGAATGACATATTTATTGGAGCAAGAGGCATGGCAGGAAGTGCAAAATATATCCCCCGTTGGAAAATAGGTGGTGCAAGAGCTACCTTAATAGACAATTATATCAATTTTCCGGCTGCAATAAATTCTCAATACATATCTATAAGGGGGGGGATAACTAACCTCTCACTGTGTTGAAATGGGAACTTGATAAACGTCTTCAAATGATACCGGATCAACCGGGTTCTACTTAGTATGTCAGATTGCGAGCAGCGGCGTCTGAGAGCCTGGTTGACCACCAACCAGGAGGCCTGGTCAGAGACCGGGCGGTGGAGACATTGATCCACGGAACCACCCCCGGTGTAACCTCAAGGTTACACAGGGTGATCTTGGTGGCCCTTAGAGAGGTGCGAAATAAGGGCCAGGAACCTGAGTGCCGGGGCCCTGGGGGACGGGTCCTGGGGGACGTGGTCCTGGGGGACGGGTCCTGGGGGGACGGGTCCTGGGGGACAGGCCCTGGGGGACAGGCCCTGGGGGACAGATCCTGTGTGGGAGTAGAGATATTAAGGAATTTTCATCACTTTTCCACTGACAACCCACGTCACTGACAACCCACGTCACTGACAGCCCACGCCACTGACAGCCCACGTCACTGACAACCCACGTCACTGACAGCCCACGCCACTGACAGCCCACGTCACTGACAGCCCACAAGACTAACAAGCCCAAGCACTTGAACTGGTTGGTAAAGCGACGATCTAGCCTCTTGCAAGGTCACCAAACAGTGTCACAAAACGTATCAGTGCCACACACACAGTGGTTGCCAGGCACAGGTTGGCCTCCTGGCACCTGTGGCAACAGGTGCCGAACCCTGACTTGTGAGAGCTTGGTCCACCAGGCTGTTGCTTGGAGCGGCCCGCAGGCCCAGTGTGGTGTTAGATCCTCCTGGGTGACTCTGAAGGCTGGTGATGGAGGCCTAGTTTGGGCAGGACAGGAGGTATTGGGGCACAGATGAGACGATGGGGAGGGGTGGGGGGGATAGGTGAGAAGAGGGAGGGGGGATAGGAAGGAAGGAGGTTCATTAGGTGCCAGGTGGTGGGAGGGGAGGGGGGGGGGAGAGGATGGGGTGGGGGTGGGGGGTTGAGGCGGGTGGCTGGCACCTCCTATATTTGGTGAGGAAGTTGGTGGTGGGGCGGCTGTATCAGGCTCTGGGTCGGCTGTTATCAGGCTCTGGGCCGGCTGTGTCAGGCTCTGGGCCGGCTGTTATCAGGCTCTGGGCCGGCTGTTATCAGGCTCTGGGCCGGCTGTTATCAGGCTCTGGGCCGGCTGTATCAGGCTCTGGGCCGGCTGTATCAGGCTCTGGGCCGGCTGTGTCAGGCTCTGGGCCGGCTGTGTCAGGCTCTGGGCCGGCTGTATCAGGCTCTGGGCCTACAACCTCTCTGCTGCCAGTGATCCTGCACTCACTGCTCCACTACCTGCCTCCACTTACTCTTCCTGTGTTAACTGTTAACGATGCTGCAGCTGTCAGTTAACCGGAGGGTGGAGGCCCGCTCCTCTCTCTACTCCACTCCACTAAACCACGTGGTACAATACATCAATAATCAAGTCCGAATTTAATACCTGAAAAATGGCGACCAGATTGTTGGCATACTTTAACGAATTATTACAAATTAATCTCGCTGCTATGTGGGCTATTGTTGCTGGTGATGGAGGGACTGGTGTTGGAGGAGCTGGTGTTGGAGGAGCTGGTGTTGGAGGAGCTGGTGATGGAGGAGCTGGTGTTGGAGGGACTGGTGTTGGAGGAGCTGGTGTTGGAGGAAATGGTGTTGGAGGAGCTGGTGTTGGAGGAGCTGGTGTTGGAGGAGCTGGTGTTGGAGGAGCTGGTGTTGGAGGGACAGGTGTTGGAGGAGCTGGTGCTGGAGGGACAGGTGTTGGAGGAGCTGGTGTTGGAGGAGCTGGTGTTGGAGGGACAGGTGTTGGAGGAGCTGGTGTTGGAGGAGCTGGTGTTGGAGGGACAGGTGTTGGAGGGGCTGGTGTTGGAGGAGTTGGTGTTGGAGGAGCTGGTGTTGGAGGAGCTGGTGTTGGAGGGACTGGTGTTGGAGGGGCTGGTGTTGGAGGGGCTGGTGTTGGAGGAGCTGGTGTTGGAGGAGCTGGTGTTGGAGGAGCTGGTGTTGGAGGGGCTGGTGTTGGAGGAGTTGGTGTTGGAGGGACAGGTGTTGGAGGAGCTGGTGTTTGAGGAGCTGGTGTTGGAGGGACAGGTGTTGGAGGAGCTGGTGTTGGAGGAGCTGGTGTTGGAGGACCTAGTGTTGGAGGAGCTGGTGTTGGAGGACCTAGTGTTGGAGGAGCTGGTGTTGGAGGGGCTGGTGTTGGAGGGGCTGGTGTTTGAGGACCTAGTGTTGGAGGAGCTGGTTTGCGTTTTGGAGATGTTTTTGTTGTTATGTAGGCTCGTGCTGGTGTAAAAGCTATTTCTTTGTATATATTAATATATACAAGAGTTGTTACAGTCTTGTACAGTCACCAGCACGCGTAGCGTCTCGGGCAGGTCCTTAGCCCTAATGTTCCCCGGCATACAACCCGCCCAAGGGTTCAACAACCAGGTACCCATTCACTGCTGGGTGAACAGAGGCTATACAGTTAAGGATTGGCGCCCGGTGAATCCTTCCCCGGCCAGGATACGAACCCAGGCCAAAGCGTTCGGGAAACGTCAGGCGAGTGTCTTACCACTACGCCACGGGGACTTATTGTTTAGTGGTGGTGGTGGTGGTGGCGGATTTTGTGGTGGAGAGGGTCGTTAAAGCGGAGTGGATGGGGATAGGGGAGGGGGTTGTGGATTGTGAGGGGGCAGGGGATGGGGAAGGGGGGAGGGGTTGGGGAGGAGGAAGGTGTTGGTGGGCGGAGGAAAAATCAGGAAAAAGCGCCAAGGCAATATGACTATATAGCACTTGGAAGGGATCAGGTTAAGGATTTGGGATGGGTGGAATGGTGCCCCACCCACTTGGATGGTCGGGGATTGAACGCTGACCTGCATGAGGCGAGACCGTCCAGCCCGAGTGGGGGGGGGGGGAGGGGAATCATTTAGATTTCATTAGTTAATAACTTGTACAAATTTAATTCTATTGTTTTAAAAAAACGCAGATACGGTCAGAGGGCCGACCTTGCGTCACGCATACAACCACCACCTTGCGT
>NC_091178.1:10425206-10442706 GCF_040958095.1 Procambarus clarkii
AATCAGAGTATTAAGAACATGTGTATGTCTACTGATCAGATATGAACAATACAACCCAAGGTATTGCCTAAACAAAATTATTAACATGTGTCAATGGCATGTGCTTGAAAACCATACAAAATTAAACAATTATTACATTAATGGAACAAAGTTCTGACCTAACAACCACAATTGAATTTCAAGATAGATAATGATTTTTTTTTTTTTCTCTCTTTTTTTTCTGAAAAATACAATATATTTACAAGACCAATGTACAATATATATAATGTGCAATATATTTACAAGCATATACAAGACCTGGATCAAGAAGACTAACATCTGCGTGATAGCAGTCAGGATTCACTGGCCTCAATGTGGTTGCTAGAACAATAATAACTCCTATGACAAGCACTGTAAAAATACAAATGGTAGTAGACTTAACAATGGCATCTAATTTATAACCAAATAAAGTTGAGAAAAACTATACATTATATATAATGGTAATAATAAGACACATGTGGTAGAAATACTGCAAATGAGTTTTTTTTTTTTCAAAACAAACAGAATAACTGCAGAGTGCATTCAATTATAAATTCTGCGGATATCTACACCTAGCTCATCCAGAGCACTATACAACTCTGGCTCTGACTGAAGGTCCGGAACAGGTGAAACTTCATGCGACAAACTATCATCTTGAGAGATATCCTCGTTAACATCTAGCCAATGGACATGTGGTGAGTGCACGGTTGAAACGAGAGGTCTAGATCTAAGATTATAATTGCTAGTATGGGGTTGCTGAACATCAAGTGGTCTGTCAACCACAGAAGGTGGTGTCCGAGTAGGAGTATCTGTCTGGGTAAGTTCATTGTCATCTTCCTCATCAGTCTCGTCAACAGTCATTTTAGCTAACTTCATGTGGTCTAAATGCTCATTTATATACTCTCCTGTTAACAAGTTCTTAAGTCTGTATTTGTTACCTTTAATAAGCTCGATTACCTTATATGGACCCAAAAATTTCTTAGTTAACTTGTACATAGGACCAGACCTGTGTTGGTTAAGTATCATTACTACAGATCCAATAGTTATTTTATTGGGTTTAGCTCGTGCATTCCTTGCTAGAGTGAACTCGGCTGTTGCTTTGGACAGTTGTTCTCGTATTTTCTTGAATACTAATTGCATTTGTCTACGCTTCACTTGAACAAAATCATCTACGTTATATAAGGGAGTAGGAGGTACGTTAATCAATTCATTAGGGAGGATCTTATCTGTACCATAAAGAATAGCGTGAGGTGTGTCACCAGTAGAAACATTAATTGAAGAATTTATAGCACACTGAATTAAGGGTATAAAATCATCCCAATTGTTGTTATCAAAATTCAACGTGACTCTCAAGGCATCTAACACTTTCCTGTTAGTACGTTCAGCTAGTCCATTACTTGCCGGATGATAAGGCATGATGCTACATTTTTTGATGTTATATAAATCACACAAGCTAGTTAGAATACTATTACTGAATTCCGGACCATTATCTGAAAGGATTACTTTAGGCATACTATATCTACAAATTATTTGGTCATGGAATGCGCTGGCTATGGTTTCTGCTGTTTTGTTCGGGATAGGAACTAGTTCGCAAAACCGTGAAAAATTATCGACCATTACAAGCAAATGTTTGTTCCCTTTCTCTGTTTCCGCAAAATTTGTCAATAAATCCATCGATATTCGTTCCCAAGGAGCTTTAGTTGCTGGGTACACCTGAATTGGATTAGGTCCTGAAACATGTCCCTTGTGCTGTAAACAAGTTAAACATCTGTCAACATAATGAGCAATCTCCTTAGCCATTTTTGGCCAAAAATATTTCAATCGACCTTGTTGGAGTGTACGATCCTTTCCTGGATGTGCACTTGCAGGAGCATCATGGATAATTTTTAACACAGTTGGTACCAAGACAGCTGGAACAACTAACTGACAACATTTCCTCGAGGCTGTCCCTAGCTTTACTACTCTACACAGTAAATTGTCCAACATAACTAGTTCTTTCAATGGTACTGGCGGTTTATGAATCGGGCGAGTGTCTTGCTTAGTCAAAAATTTAATGACGGGTGCCCATATGGGGTCTTGTCTTTGTTCCGTTTCTACTACTGTAGCATCTAATGCTGGGTAATTTAACTGAATCGCAGCTACGTGTCGAGAAAACGCATCCGCTACAACATTTTGCTTTCCTGGAATATATCCAAATGTGGGATTGAATTCTTGAATTGTGAGCAAATATCTAGCAAACTTTCCAACTGGATTCTTATTTTTGAACAAGGGAATTAATGGTTGGTGATCTGTAAGAACATGAACTGGGTAATTATAAATTGTATCCTTGAAATGTTTAAGTGCCCAAACAACTGCCAAGGCTTCTCGTTCTGTTGCACTATAATTTTTCTCTTCTTTGGATAATGTGCGGCTAGCATAAGCTATTGCGTGATCTCTGTGACCTTCTGCTTGAAGTAATGCAGCACCTAGACCTATGTCACTAGCATCTGTAACCAACGTAAAAGGTTTAGAAAAATCTGGATACCTAAGGACAGGTGACGAAATCAAGGCTGCTTTGAGTTTTTTGAATGACTGATCCTGGGCCTCTCCCCAAACAAAGGGTTCATCTTTTCTTTGCAACTTGTAAAGCGGAGCGGCTATAATAGAGAATCCAGCAATAAATGAACGATAAAATCCTACAAGACCTGTGAACTGTCTTACGGCTTCTGCGGTACGAGGTGTTGGAAAATCACGGGCAGCAATAATTTTTGATTCATTCAATGTAATACCTGAAGGTGTAACTGTATGACCTAGGAAATTAATCTTTTGCTTTAAAAATGAACATTTTGCAAGCTTTATTTTTAAATTAGCTTCAGCGAGCTTTGCAAGTACCTTTTCAAGGTTCTGGAAATGAGTCTGAACATCTTGCGACATGATTATGAGATCATCAAGGTAAACTAGAAGCGTACTTCCTATCAATCTACGAAATAGGTTTGTCATGAGCCGTGAAAAGGTTATTGGACTACTACGCAAACCAAACGGCATTCTTTTGAAATGAAAATGACCATTGGGAGTACTAAAGGCTGTCAATTGTTTACTTTCCTCATCAAGGGGGATTTGCCAGAATCCCTGCAACAAATCTAACGTTGAGAATACTTTGTTTCGACCAATACTTTGCAACAAATCATTTAGAACTGGAAGTGGGAAACGATCAGGTATTGTTACTCTGTTAAGCTTGCGATAATCGATTACAGGTCTCCAAGTCCCATCTCGCTTTGGTACAAGAATCAATGGAGCGTTCCATGGCGAATTACTCGATTCAATTACATCACTCTGTAACATTTCTTCTACAAGTCTATCTGCTTCTGCTCTCTGAGAATGGGGAAGTCGGTAAGCTGGTACATAAATAGGCGTAGTTCCTTGTTCAAGGGGAATTTTATGTGTAATAAGAGGAGTGAGACCTAATTTTTCTCCTGGTAGAGCAACAACAGCTCTATTCCTGTTCAAAATTTCCAAAAGCTGAGCCACAGAGTCAGGAAAATCAGTAGGACTGAGGTGTTGCGCTTGCACCTCTGGCTGAGATCCCTGTTCTCCTGGTGTGAGTGTACAAACAGTATGATCCATGGAGACATCATCCACAACTCGCACCGGTAACGAGTAATGGGCAAAATCTACAACATGGGTACCAGACTGGAGATGGATATCGGCATTACTTGTGTTCGCGATAAAAAGTGAGACAGTACCATCCTGCACTGTGTGCCAGGAGGGTTCAACAAATGTACCATTCACTTTACATGTTTCACTTTCCGCAATCACATCCGACAACTCAGGCACTCCCTGAACCTTAACTCTTATTCTGGTGAGAGAATGAGGGTGTAGCACAGTGTCAGTAGCCGTGGAACCACTGACTTCAGAGATGGAAGCTGCCAGGCGAGCGAGACAACGAGAATCCGTTAGGGCGTCCCCTTCCAGAAAGTCCCGATACTCATTCTCCTTAACAACTGCACAACTACTATGCTTCAATCGAGTGCCTGTTTTCTCGGGTATGCTACCACGACAATGATCTGACAAACCTACGCTTGCAAGGCGGGTGTCAACAAAATTAACATAATCTGATTGAAGGTTGAACTCGTGGCCCTGTCGATACATGCTACACAAGGGTATGACATGGTCTTTGATACTTATGTTCCAACGATGGGGAAACAATGCAATATTTTCATCAATCATGGTGTACAGACCTAAGAGAATGTCTCCAGGAAAATGAATAATGTCAACAACTAAACATGTTATAGACAATGTGACATCATTGAACTTGAGTGGGAGGTCAATTTCACCCTGAACTTTTACTTTATTTCCTGAAATACCACTTAGAAAAGGTATGTGTGACTGTTTTAAAATAGTAGGGTGCATACTTTCAATGTCTCTAAGAGCTGAGGGCTTGACAATATTAATTTTTGCACCTGAGTCAAGAAAAACTTTTAAAACTCTACCATGTACAATGGCTGATACAAGGGGACCATCACTTGAGACTGGACAAGTTACTATTTTTGACTTATGTTGTCTGGGATATCTGCGTCTTGTTTGTGTCAAATTTACTGTGGATCCGTCAACATCTACAACTGGTCTAGAGTCAGTGTCCTCCTCTGTCAAGTGTCCAAATCTATTTTGGGTAGCTACTGAATACACAGGGAGGGCACTAGGATTGGCTAGCTTGAATTGGTTAGCGGATGGCCTTGGGGGTTTCCCGACGACATGGAGTGAACATTCTGAGCTCCAGCATTCTGTGACTGAGCATTATAATTTGAAGTTGCATTATAGCTGGGCTGGGAGTTGTAATTACGAGAGTTCTGATAATGTCTTGGACGCTGTGAGCCTCGCCAAGACTGACCATGGGAGTTACGAGGTGGAGATGTCCTTTGCCTAGCTCTACAATCCGCAGTGTGGTGACCAACTTGTTTATGGTACGTGCAATATGGAAGCCTAGAATGATTAGATTGATGAGGGGGCCGAGAGAATTGTCTAGGAGGTGATGATCTAGGGGCGGACCAACAGTCCCTTGCAAGGTGGTTACTCTTACCACAATGCCAACATGAGGGAGTGGATGGTTGTGGACTATGGCGTTTCGGCATTTTATGAGGCGGCGAATTTGACTGGGGGCTACGAGCATGGGTACGCTTCTGCGACCAAGAGTTTTGAGAATTTGTGGGAGGATGCTGAGAACTTGTAACTACATTTACAGCATCAGAGGGTGGCAACAGTTGAGCACTTCGGGGAGCTAGTTTATCGGCGGCATTGTTAATAGCCTCAAACACTTCACCAATTTCATGTTTAACACCAAAATTTTGTTGCTCAACGATTGGTTTTGTATGCTCGGGGGCAAAATGCATTAAAGTACCAAATGCTATCATTTTGGCCATAGCCTCAGGGGACAGATTATTGTCTTTATCTAACCAAGTTGAATTATTCATAGCAGAAACTAAGGCATACAGATACTGATCGAGACGGCTAGTAAACGCATTAAACGATTCACCAGGCTGCATGGTGGCATTGGCAATTTTCTTGACTAACCTATATGGGTCAAGGTCTCCTTTATTAACAAAGCGACGGCGAAAGAAATCCTTAAATTCAGGCCAAGACTGAAGGCTAACAATGGCTTTCTCATCAACAACAAAACGTGCATCACCTTTGGTTGTGTCCACGGCTGACCGTGCAATTGCTAAGTATTCGGCATCAGTAGGCTTAGAAAAACGTGCAACTGTTTTCGCTTCAACCTTACTAAACCATGATTCTAATAAACGCGATTCCCCAGCAAAAAGAGGAATAGCCATTTCCTGAGCTGATCTCTGGCCATTGGGACGAGCAACTGTTCCCATTGATTCTGAAGGGGTTTCAACAGTGGTAGGCATTGTCACAGCCGTGGAAGTAATATTTGAACGCAGATTATAATTAAGTGCACCTGGCATCAGAAATAGTATACACAAAAATAAACACAAAAAAATATCAACTTGGCTAAAGTAAAAATGGCAGAAATAAAATTATTAAATTGGGCTAGGCAAGAAAATAATTAAGAACAAGCAATTGTAAACTAAATTTAGCAATCTTTCATTAAAAAAATGACTGGAATTAGATGTATGTAAATTAATTAAACCAGACTAAGCACAGCAATTTAGAATAAAAACTGGGAAATGCAATTGCAAAATTTCATTAAAAAGATTCAACACAACAAGTGGCAATGCAAGAAATATGGATGTAGCACATAAACTGGACACAGGAATGTATATAACTCCTATGGTAAAAGTTTAAAATAAAATGCTTAAAGGATAAATTTCAAGTTAGGTCTGGAGAAATTAAAAAAAATTATATTGCACAAATCCTTAACTGCTACTAAAACAAGGATTTCTTAATTCACTGGAATTTGAATTTACCAATAACACTCTAGGAGAACAATTAAAATTCAATGAAATTACTGTAAGAAGCAGGAATGTTGAAATCACACAGGAAAACTGTGGGGAGTGCAGTACTGAACCAGCTCCAATATTTAACAAGTCACTGAATGGTTAATTCACAGGATATTATGGGAATTATTACATAAGTCACTTTTTAACACTTGGCACGTTGTTCTCAACTAGCAATTACTTATCTCAGGGTTGTAATTTATGAGGATCACCAGTAGCCAAAGTAGGAGAAGCGTCGTGAAGATCTGAAGAGGCCCATGTGAGGCGTGTTTACAAACTGGATGCGACGGCAGCGCTCCTGGCGGCGGTGGCGCGAGACTCAGGGACCCCACACTGTTCACGCTAGAAGCACGAAGATAAATTCTGACGACGACAATATTGCGACGATGGAATAACCAGTTGATACCTGCGACGATGGCTGACGACGATTGCAGTAGCTTGCACCCTCACGAAGCTTGATACTGTCAGCTTGGGTGGCGGTGGTGGTGGTGGTGGGTGTAATAGGTGGTTCCCACGTGGTGGCGCGAGGTTCAAAAATGGCTGGCGCGGGAAGCTTCCTTCCTCCTCACTGATGAGTGAGCGTTCTCACAGGAAAATATTGACCCTTACTTCTAAAACGTTAGCCTGGAGTAGTGGTTGATGGCAGGACCCCGGTCTGGCACAATATTTGATGCGTGGGTGGCAGGATGGCGGCTTATGGCGGTGGCGGTGGCGGCGGTTTTGGCTGGAACACGAGGCGATGCTGGGTACTGGAACTTTTGCTTCCAGAAAAAAATTTCTGGATCCCACTGCTGCTACCAGTATTCGTTTGCCTTGTTCGGGTAGAATGTAGACTCAGTAGTCGCTTCTGTATATATTTATTGACTGAGATAGCAAGGTAAATATCTGCCTAGCCGAGGTCCTTCTACTCTGAGTCTGTGAGGATAACTGAGGCTGCTGGGAGCATGCTTGATGCTCCTCTGTCTGGCATGACGTCAGAGGCCTACTTGCCTGTGATTGGTTACATTCCAACTGACAGAATTTGAGTATAACAAGTGTAGGGTGTGATGTGTGGGTGTAGGGTGATGATGTGTGGGTGTAGGGTGTGATGTGTGGGTGTAGGGTGATGATGTGTGGGTGTAGGGTGTGATGTGTGGGTGTAGGGTGATGATGTGTGGGTGTAGGGTGTGATGTGTGGGTGTAGGGTGTGATGTGTGGGTGTAGGGTGATGATGTGTGGGTGTAGGGTGTGATGTGTGGGTGTAGGGTGATGATGTGTGGGTGTAGGGTGATGATGTGTGGGTGTAGGGTGATGATGTGTGGGTGTAGGGTGAGCATAGGTGAGCCTAAATATGAAAATATTAAGAAAAAATAACTTGATTTACAAGTAGGGCCAAATTCAAGGTGTTGCAACTTAAGCGTAACCTGGACTTATGAAAGGCAGAGGGACGGTGCCAGTCTGCTGACCCCGGTACTGGCCAGTCCTGGAGGACAGCAGTAGAAGGGAGGATTGGGAGAGTGGATAAGAGGAGCACGGAAAAATGATGATGAGTTGGATAGGGAAAAGGCGAGTAGAGGGGGGGAGGGAGGAGATAAGAAGATGGAGAGAAGTGTGAGAAGAGAAGTGTGAGGACTCGCAAAATACCTGCCACACCTGAGAGAGCGTCTGGGTGTATCTGGCTATTATATACCCAGGCGCTTATCTTGTCTTGCCCCCAGCATCCTGCGGCAGGTGTGGAGGATCAGGGCGTGAAGGACCAAATTTTTAGGTGATCCCAATAATTTAGATGTTTAATCGAGCCAACTAACACTAAATTACGCTCCACCGTTTTATATATATATATTTATATATATATATATATATATATATATATATATATATATATATATATATATATATATATATATATATATATATATATATATAATGACTCAATTAGAATGGCTACAAAGTTTCTTGTTGCCGGGATAAGTATCCAAGGAGATAGTGACGGGGGGTATATCCTAACCTAACTTAACTAAGTTAGTAATTCATGTTCTGAATATGATACAATAATATTAACTCAAACCGATTTGAAAATAAAAACTCGATAACGACGAAAATTACTCTGCCTGTTGGGCAATTCCTGGTATATGTCGATCACCGGGAATATTGGAAATATTCCCGGTGATCGCGTGGTTGTGTGTAGCGATTATATGTTCCTTGATGGAGTCGCTTTGTTTTGCACAAACAACGGTGCTCGATCAAGGAGGTTATCTTGAGATGATTTCGGGGTTTTTTAGTGTCCCCGCGGCCCGGTCCTCGACCAGGCCTCCACCCCCAGGAAGCAGCCCGTGACAGCTGACTAACACCCAGGTACCTATTTTACTGCTAGGTAACAGAGGCATAGGGTGAAAGAAACTCTGCCCATTGTTTCTCGCCGGCGCCCGGGATCGAACCCGGGACCGCAGGATCACAAGTCCAGCGTGCTGTCCGCTCGGCCGACCGGCTCCCTCCATAAGGAACATATGATCCCCACAGGAGACGATCACCAGGGACATTGTAACGAGCAACACAGAAATAATAGATACAATGACAATTTAAGATCAGACATCAGTGAAGCGCTGCAAATCGAGAAATCTAGACCTAAACAATCAATAACCAGCTACTACACAATTACCCTCTGCCCACCTCAAGACCCCGGGAAGGGAACTATCAGCAGAGAGCGCCAAGCCATTACGACTATATAGCACTTGGAAGTGGGCCAGGATTAGGATTTGGAATGGGACAGAGGGAGAAAGGAATGGTGCCCAACCACTTAGACGGTCGGGGATTGAACGCCGACCTGCAAGAAGCGAGACCGTCTCCCTACCGTCCAGCCCAAGTGGTTGGGTTTCAAGACCCCGGGCCAACGCAGAAGCAGGACCGAATGACCCTGCAACAGGAACGGAAGCAGCCAGAACAACACAAGCTGCCAACATGTCACACTCTTATGTTGATACATGTAATACCTTATTAATATCCCCCCCCTCCATGTAATACTATTCATTCATATGTTACCTAACCCCCCTCACCATAAGAGGATCTAACCCGGGGTGAAGCATGGTCAAATTGGTCTTTGAGAATGTAAGGAGTGACCTTGCGAACCACATCACTAGACGCTATAAAAAGTGTAAAAATGAACTTTGGAGAGTTAACTTGTCAACTTCCAGCTACCGTGAAGAGAAACATAAGAAATATCAAGAAGATTCGTGCCAGAATCATATTTCTAAAATTTTCTGTTTTTTTTTCGATGAAATATGTTAAAAAGGAAAGACTGCCACCATTATATATATATATGGAAGAGGCAAGTGGAAGAGGCAGGTAAGGGACAGTAAGACAGGCAAGTGAGGGAGTTACATCTTCCCAAACAATACTTAAGACAGAAGTGGCATTCGAGTGACTGCAGCCCAGAGTTATATATACCGCAGTGGGAGTAGTGAGTGGCTGTAAACAACACTGGCTGAGGTGCAGGTCATCTCTCCCTCCCTCCCTCCCTCCCTCCATCCTGGCCTCCTACATCCTGGCCTCCAAGCCCTTCCTCCTGGCCTCCTCCATCCTGGCCTCCAAGCCCTTCCTCCTGGTCTCCTACATCCTGGCCTCCTCCATCCTGGCCTCCAAGCCCTCCCTCCTGGCCTCCAAGCCCTCCTTCCTGGCCTCCAAGCCCTCCCTCCTGGCCTCCAAGCCCTCCTTCCTGGCCTCCAAGCCCTCCCTCCTGGCCTCCAAGCCCTCCCTCCTGGCCTCCAAGCCCTCCCTCCTGGAGTCTACTCCTTCCCTACCATGCTACAGACCCTGCCTGCCTGCTGGCCTCCCCCGCCCCAGGGAGGGGAGGGGGGGGGGCGGTGGCCCCTCGCTCGGGATAATAAGCGAGGGGTAAACTTGGTGCTGGAGAGCGCGCGCGCGTCGAGCGAGCAGCGGCAAGCTCTAAGAATACAAGAGTTGCAGTTTGGCAGCTGTGCCTTGTAGTGCGGCCCGCCCGCTCCTGCTGCTGCTGCTGCTGCTGCTGCTGCTGCTGGTAACACGAGCCCGCACTCCCGCCCCATCTCTGCCTTATGAGGGCCGGGCCGTGTTGCTGCTGGCACTGCTGTAACAGCTGCTCCTGCTGCTGCTGCTCCTGCTGCTACTGCAGTTGCCCAAGTCTCGTCTAAAACTGCTGTTTTTACTAGAACTGCGGTAGCTCTTCTGATGGCCATGCCGTGATGTCCCCCCTGGCACTGTTGGCACGGGCCTGGCACGGGCCTGCGTGTCACGTACTGCTGCCGCTCTCCCAGTGCTCGCCTACAGCTGTATTATGACGCTAAACTAGCTGCAAACGTTCCGTATTAGGTCGGCAACCTCACGTAAAATGTCTACTAGTTAAATGCATCGACCGAGGCGATAGTCGGCCAGGGCGCTCCACGACCAGCCACCAGCACGTACACGCCCCCCGTGCCTCTGCACGCCCCCAGGCCTCCCCCGTACACGCCCCCGTGGCTCTGTACGCCCTCAGGCCACCCTCGTACACGCCCCCGTGGCTCTGTACGCCCCCAGGCCACCTCCGTACACGCCCCGTGCCTCTGCACGCCCCCAGGCCACCCCCGTACACGCCCCGTGCCTCTGTACGCCCCCAGGCTACCACCGTACACGCCCCGTGCCTCTGTACGCCCCCAGGCCACCCCCGTACACGCCCCGTGCCTCTGTACGCCCCCAGGCCACCCCCGTACACGCCCCGTGCCTCTGTACGCCCCCAGGCCACCCCCGTACACGCCCCGTGCCTCTGCACGCCCCCAGGCCACCCCCGTACACGCCCCGTGCCTCTGCACGCCCCCAGGCTACCCCCGTACACGCCCCCGTGCCTCTGTACGCCCCCAGGCCACCCCCGTACACGCCCCGTGCCTCTGCACGCCCCTGGCCACCCCCGTACACGCCCCGTGCCTCTGCACGCCCCCAGGCCACCCCCGTACACGCCCCAGGCCACCCCCGTGCACGCCCCCAGGCCACCCCCGTACACGTCCCCGTGCCTTTACACGCCCCCAGGCCACCCCCGTACACGTCCCCGTGCCTCTGCACGCCCCCAGGCCACCCCCTTACACGCCCCAGGCCACCCCCGTGCACGCCCCCAGGCCACCCCCGTACACGCCCCGTGCCTCTGCACCCCCCTGGCCACCCCCGTGCCTCTGCACGCCCCCAGGCCACCCCCGTACACGCCCCGTGCCTCTGCACGCTCCCAGGCCACCCCCGTACACGCCCCGTGCCTCTGCACGCCCCCAGGCCACCCCCGTACACGCCCCGTGCCTCTGCACGCCCCCAGGCCACCCCCGTACACGCCCCGTGCCTCTGCAAGCCCCCAGGCCACCCCCGTACACGCCCCGTGCCTCTGCACGCTCCCAGGCCACCCCCGTACACGCCCCGTGCCTCTGCACGCCCCCAGGCCACCCCCGTACACGCCCCTATCTCTACACGTGCCAAACAACCCCCGTACCCTAACCACCAACCACCACTGCAGCTCCAGCCATCACATGCAGAGTTTGAAAATTCATCCTTTTTTGATGAAGGCGCGGCTGAGAGGACGGTCCGCATGCGGCGAGCGCGGCGGTGGCGGCGGCGGCGACGGGCGTGCGGGCGTGCTGACAACCTGCCTGACGGCGGGCCTGCCGCAGCGCTCACCAGCCTGGCCCTCGCTCACCCGGCCAGTGCCTCGCCGGCCCTCGCACCATCAACATCTCTCCTACACTGTCCTTCAACCCCGTACCCTGCCACACTCGCCCTCCACACCACCACGCCCCTCCCACAGCCATACCACGCCCCTCCTACAGCCATACCACGCCCCTCCTACAGCCATACCACGCCCCTCCTACACAGCCACACCGTCGTACAATCCACCGATTCCGTGATAACCAGATACTTGCTTGTCAGTCAGTGGTGACGGAGGTGGCCAACCAGCGGCCATTTCTACCGTAGGGGGATCTTAAGGGAAGACTATATTCTTAAAGAACAGTGAGTGTGTTACTATTGTGGTGAACGACTGGCCGAGCATCAGCCCGTGGTGGCGTGTCCGCCACAACTATCAGCCTCACAGAAAATATCTAAGCCCCCTGTGTGAAGAAAAGTTGACATGAATTAGACAGTGGGTGAGGGTTCTGTGGCTCACAGCCTCCCTGGGGATGGCACTGATCGGATGTGGCATCAAGTGGCCCTCATCACCGGCACTCACCATCGCTCAAGCACGGGTCAAACTGGCCCTCTGCTGTGCCACCAACCAACGCTCAAGCACGGGTCAAACTGGCCCTCTGCTGTGCCACCAACCACCGCTCAAGCACGGGTCAAACTGGCCCTCTGCTGTGCTACCAACCACCGCTCAAGCACGGGGTCAAACTGACGTAGTCACTGTGGACTGTCAAGCTTGTGAAGCGAGCCGTGCTCACTACCAACAATAACAAGCTGACACATCTACAACTTCATAAATACTGTTACATTTCATGATATACAAGTTAGGAACGAATATGTGTGCATGTGGGAGATGCCCGTCTGTCTGTCTT
The DNA here is from genome assembly GCF_040958095.1 of Procambarus clarkii. Taxonomy (NCBI): domain Eukaryota; kingdom Metazoa; phylum Arthropoda; class Malacostraca; order Decapoda; family Cambaridae; genus Procambarus; species Procambarus clarkii. The sequence continues at coordinate 10,438,174 of NC_091178.1, forward strand.
TGTAAAATGTAGTTCAGCGCTTCAGCACCAGCACCGGACAACTAATGTCGACCTAACTAGAGTTGAGGTGATGGTGGTTGAGCCACACTCCCGGAGACACTACCCGCTCTCAGTGTGTACCTGGGAACACACACACACACACTCTCCCGACACCTGCTGGTGGTGAGACCGTCCTCGTGCCGGGGTCACTACCACTCTCCTTCACTCAACACACTCTCTAGGAGCGTGCGTGTGTGTGTGTGTGCACGAATGTCACACTTGCGGCGGGTGTGTGAGGCTGTCATGTTTCTGGTTGGCGTGTGTGGGTATGAGAGAGAGACAGGCGTGTGTGTGTGTGTGTGTAGCGCCGCTGCGACACTTGCCCAGCCGACTGCTAATCGTCTAGCCTCACATGTCACGTGCGGGAACACGCGTCACGTGACCTGTGCACGTGGGCCACCACAGTCACACCGACGATCGATGCGGTGCGCTATAGTCCATCGTGTGTGTGTGTGTGTGTGTGTGTGTGTGTGTGTGTGTGTGTGTGTGTGTGTGTGTGTGTGTGTGTGTGTGTGTGTGTGTGTGTGTGTTGCGCTTCCTCACTCCACCAGCGAGAGAGAGAGAGAGAGCACACTCTCTCACTGAGCTCCAGGGAAGGGGGGGGGGGTCGTCCCGGGGAGGAGAGGAGAGGCAGTAGTTCAAGAGATGCTGGTTAGTGGGACCTGAACAGCGTGAGGGGAGCGGCAGTCAGTGTGGCAGAGGGGACGAGTGAGGGCGGGAGGAGAATCCCCGGTGAGAGGGGGGAGACCTGACCAGACCCCGTCCGGCGCCCCGCTAAAAATATCCGGTGTACGCGACACATGTCATCCCATACATCATGTATGCATGTATCAGTACACACACGTGCACACACACACACACACACACACAATCCCTTGTGAAATTATACAATCGAAAGATGTTGAGAAAGTTAAGAGCAGAGACGCTGCCCCAAGCTGTGCCCTTATAGACTGTGTCGCAAGCTATGACCCTTACAAACTGTATCACATGCTGTGCTCACTATACACCGTACCGACCACTACTGTGCCCGCCTCACCGCCCACGCCGCCCTCTTCTGCAGCAATTGGGAAACACTCTTGAGGACGCTGACAACACAGAATACTAAAAGAAACTCGTAATAGAGATGGCGTAACACCGATAACCGCGGCCTGGTACAGTGACCCGACAGCGTAGCTCCTGGAGTATGGTGAAGCAAGTACGGTGCAACCATGTATCATGCAGGAGATTGAACCAAATCAACAGTGAACGCACGGATGGCTTCGTACTATATAAACAGCCGAGTATCAACTCATATAAACATCTCTTCAGTCTAGTCCACACGTGAATATACATATAAATATATATATAAACACCAAGTCATATGAACGCGGAAGTGGAAACCACCAAATAAACGCGGAAGTAAACGCTACCAAATATAAACGCAAATTGAATGACAACTGAGAACATCTTCACAGTGACTTCCGCAGTGACCTCCGAAGCCAGCAAGTGAACGCCAAGTAACTCAGCAGTGAACTGAACCTAAAAAAAAAACCCAAGTGGAAACGGCTAGTAAGGGCCGGGGAATGGAAAAAAAAAACTCCGATCAGTAAGCGCACTCAGTCTCACCTGAACGCAGCTGAACTCTGAAGAGTACAAGAGTTTGGGTCTCCGAATGACCAAGACTTAAAAAAAATAAACAAAAATAAACAAAAATAAAGACTTAAACTTCTCAAAATCACGCACGCACACACACGCACGCACACGCACGCACACGCACACAAGCACGCACAGGATACGAGTGAACGTGCCAGCTGTGAACGCCAGTTATCACAGGCCGTGAACGATACAATGACGAAGTGAACGTAAAAGGGGTTACAGCTATCGTTATCTCGAACCTGTGAACGTAAGTGAACACTTGAACGCGTCACGTGAACAGGTGTGTGGAGTTCACCACCAGTAACTGACGCAGGTGTGGAAACAGTGATCTCAGTCATGTTAAGAATTATCGCATGCATGTAAATAATTAGCACAGGTGTGTAAAATACTTGTCACACGTGTACAATAACTCTCGCAGGTGTTTAAATACCCCTTGCAGGTGTGTGTATATAATTCCTACAAGTGTATTAAGTTACAGCAGATGTGTAAGTGACATGCCACGTGTGTGGCCATTAGTCAAATGAAATTCTGTAAACAAATACAGCAATATACAACAGTCATATATATATATACCTCAATAGTCAGTTGTGAACCATACAGCAAGCCAGGTGTGTCTAGTTAGAGACAAATCTGTGCAATATCGGTGCCGGAGGTATGTAAATGCCGCGACACGTGTGTAAAAAAAACTATCCAGGTATGTAAATCAAATTGATCATATTCGTAAACTTTCAATTTGCCAACCAAATGTGACAGCTGTGCAAATGTAGAATCAGGTGTGGCGTGAATATAACTGACTGTCAGTACGAGAATGTGAAATTCAAGAGATGGTGGAGGGGGGAGGGGGGGGGGGGACGTAAGACCGCCAGAGTTGTAAATAAGGCGGTCAAGGTGTGTACATTTAGCTCACCCCCCCAAAAAAAAGTATGAATAGAGTAGCCGGCATGTGTACACATGTGTCCGAAGACGGGCCAGATGTGTAGTCTGCTGTGTGTGTGTGTGTGTGTGTGTGTGTGTGTGTGTGTGTGTGTGTGTGTGTGCATCTCATCATCAGTATTAACATTTAGTGGCCACCAAAAAATAGTCGGGTGTATAACTGCAGTCAAACAGGTGTGGGGGTGGGGGGGAGGATGCAGTACAATTCAGGTGTGTGCAAATTCAGTGCTCTTGGCAGGTCATGTGTGTGTGTGTGTGTGTGTGTCAACACTGCCAGTCATGTGTGGCGACACTGCAGATCACGTATGTAAATACAGTGATGAATAAATACCGATTAATTCAGTTACAGGTGTGTAAATGAAATGAGGCGAGTTGGGTAGACGACCCCCATGATGAGGGGGGGGGGAGGTAGACCCCATGAGAAGGGGAGGGTAGACCCCCCATGAGGAGGAGGGGTAGCATAGACCCCATGAGGAAGAGGGTGAGGATAGACCCAATGAGGAGGAGGGGAGGAGGGTTGATCCCATGAGGAAGAGAGCAGGACAGACCCCCAAAAGGGGAGGATAGACCCCCATGAGGAGTGGAGGGGGGCAGCAGCCCCCCTCCGGGACCGACCAAGCCCTGGTACACAGTCTATTATTACTGTGGTGGAGATCTTTGTGGCTGGCGGCGGCCGTCGCCCTCACTATAAATGGTCTGGCTCAGTCCCCACTCCTATTACCTCACAGCTCTCTGGTTCCGCTTCACTATCCCCCCTCAATGCTCTCTATCCTCTTCTCACCTCACTATATTCCCTCCGCTCCGCTAACTACATCATTCTCTTCCTCTCCCGACCCACACAACCCGTCCCAGGTGATGTTGATGGTGTCAGAGATCAGTTTCATATTTGGGTCACCAGGAGGGCGAACGGCCCTCGATCTCACCCCCATTCCCCACCCCAAGGACGACCAGGACCCCCAAGGACGACCAGGACCCCCTCAAGGACGACCAGGACCCCTAAGGACGACCAGCACCCCCCAAGGAGCCCCGAGGTTATCAAGCAGCAGGAAAATGCTCGGCTGGAGCTGGTTGAAACCGGGCCAAATTGTTTACTGGTAGCATTTGGTCCCCTTCAACCAGCTGTAGTCTGCATTGTGCACGTCTCCACACCGGCGACGACCCCCACCACACCACCGGCGACCACCACCACACCAGCGGCGACCCCTACCACACCGGCGACCCCCACACCTGCGACCCCCACCACACCACCGGCGACCACCACCACACCAGCGGCGACCCCTACCACACCGGCGACCCCCACACCGGCGACCCCCACACCAGCGACCCCCACACCAGCGACCCCCACACCTGCGACCCCCACCACACACGGGTCAACGCCTCCTGTTGGTCCAACCCTCCAGTGTGGGACCTGCTAATGTTATTATAATTATTATTATTACTAGGAATAATATTACTATTATTAGTAGTAGTAGTAATATTTTTAGTATTACTATTGATATTATTATTAATATGAACACAATAATTATTATTTGTGTTATTATTGTTATTATTATTATTATTATTATTATAATAATTATTGAAGATCTATGACAAATCCTGTTTGAAAGCGACAAAAATGATTTTGTAAAATTAAATATACTTAAATAAAAAAATAAAAATAATAAAACCACATCAAATTTCGATAATTTAACCAAAGATCTTATAAATACAAAGAATTAAAAATAAAAAGTACAAAAAGTTGACAAATTACTTATTAGGAAACTGACTTGAAAGTCCTTTTGTATATATATATATATATATATATATATATATATATATATATATATATATATATATATATATATATATATCTGTGCATTAACATGACACAGTTAAAGGATACACAGTCAGGGAGCAACTCATCCTCCGCATTGACAGTACAGTTTA
>NC_091178.1:10447706-10455206 GCF_040958095.1 Procambarus clarkii
TTACATGATCACTATCAACCCTTCAACGGGCTGTGTACAAGACCATCAATAACAAACTTCTAAAATATCGCCGATGACGCAATATATAGAACAAGAAAGAACCATATATGAGGCATCGAACAAGTATTCAAAAGAGACCTAGACAGGCTAGTATAATAGGAAAACATGAATATCGGGTTTCACTGTAGGCAAATGTCTAAATTATATCACACACAGAGATCACAATAACGTGATGCATCAAATGAACAAATCCACAATGGCCGTGACATCCCAGGTAGTGTCTGGGATGCTCCCGGACGCAGGTTCGAATCCTCGTCACGGCCCTTGTGGATTTGTTCAATTGGTCTAAATTATATCTTTGGCAATAATGATGTAAAATATTAATACAAAACTGACGGAAAATCACTTGTCAGACCCAAACATAAAGACAGATGTCTGGGTGAGTATCAGCAGCGCTCCGCGATACACAAAGCCATGTCTAGCTAAGACCAACAGGAATTATACATTTCATCATTACTTATTATATTATAAAATTCCCAGAAATCAACCTGACCTAACAAACCCATCAACTGGAATTCTCTGTACAAATCTGATCTACTACAAGAAAGATAAAGACAAGCATGAACGGGTATACAAAAAGTGACTAAATTAATAGCACCATAAAGATATGAACCTCACGTTGAAAGACTCCAAAAATCTACACTTGGTTTCCTACGGAGGAGTGAAGACTTGCGTACAGATCTAATATAACTGAAAGCTTAAGGGTATTGAAACCCGCTATCCACTCGCACACGACCACCTACTTGAGATGCATTAAGATACTTCAACCTGAAATAATGACGTACAAGAATGAGACGTATCACGCCTGGGACACGACGTCACAGCCTATAAAGGTGAAGAGAATGTCAATAAATTGTCGTCTGATGTCGTGTGCACACACTCAATGCAGACATTAACGCAACGACCAATTTTCCTGTTTGCTCTGATCTTTCTTCCGGGCTGATTCCTCCCTACTTTATGAGAATGGGAAACGAGGAAGAGATGATGATAACACTAAATAATGAGTATTGTTCGTGGTGGTGTTGTGGTGTCCGTGGTGGTAGTAGACTCAGCCCTGAAAGTCACAACTTGCTTAGCGATAGCGTAAAGATGGTGGGCCTCCAACCCTTCTCCTGAACGACCAAGACGACCTGTGCACAGACTTTGCACACCAAGGGGCCTCGTAGCCTGGTGGATAGCGCGCAGGACTCGTAATTCTGCGGCGCGGGTTCGATTCCCGCACGAGGCAGAAACAAATGGGCAAAAGTTTCTTTCACCCTGAATGCCCCTGTTACCTAGCAGTAAATAGGTACCTGGGAGTTAGTCAGCTGTCACGGGCTGGTTCCTGGGGGTGGAGGCCTGGTCGAGAACCGGGCCGCGGGGACACTAAAATGCCCCGAAATCATCTCAAGATAACCTCAAGATAACCACCACCAACTTCAACCCTCCAACAATGACCTGGATTATCACGTTCAGCCATCCCAGCCACCTTCACTCTCCTTCATGTTCAACCATCCACGCACTCTCACCTTTCACTCTTGTTGAAGACTCATTTTCCCAAACATTCCGCCATCTTCACCCACCCAGATGATAGCAGCCACTCACGATAATTCCAAGTTTACCATCAGTGGAATCCTCAGATCTATGCAAATGAAGCCAAGAGTTAACTGGACGAGACTTACCCCTTCCAAGAGACTCATGCGCCAAGGGACCCTCAGTCAATGAGGAATTGGTCTAGTGAGGGTCATCTTAAGTATGACCACAGGTAATAGAACATAGCCCCCATGGTGGCTATTTGTCCGGTGGTGACAGTGAGTAGAATAGCAGCCCCGAGGAAGGTCGTCAGTCGAGTGGTGAAGGTCAGGAAATAAGTCATACTGTGAGAACCATCCGTTTGTGTCAACTGGAAAGTCATCCGTTTGTGTCAGGAGTAAGATCCCACCAGAGAGAACAATGTGTTAGATGGTGTCAACCAGTCAACCAATATTTTTTTATATTTGTTGGGAGGACACTGAAGAGTCGTGGACCTCTGTTGTTCACACAGTGCTCTCTGATTGTGCCTATGGCGTATCTTCCATGTTTATGCTCTGTGATACATCTCTTTTTCTCCTTTCTAGAAAGTACATTTTGAGTGGTCTGAGACGGCCTCAATAATTTAGGTGTCTTATCGTGTCTCTGCGCACCGTATGTACTATCAGTATTCCTTCTGTTTCAGAAATCTCTCCTGCTTTTAAAGACGCAAGACGTCTACGCATTTCTCGCCTTGCGTACTGCTTCTCTGTACGCAAGGTACGCAAGGAGAGGAATCACAATTGATTAAAATAATAGGAGCCCTGTGCCGGAATCCCTGGATTTGAATGTTATCATAATCCATGATATAATTTTAGTTGCTGGCGATATGGCTAATTTGTTAAGCTCATTAAAATTCAGAGCGCCTGATATCAATATTTCCAGATCGTTTACCCGTAGTCTTCTTTCTATGAGATCTGACTGCGACTTGTACCTTGTATCTCGATTAAATTCTTAATTTTGACCACATCCAAGTATCTAGAATTTATCGCTGTTAAAAATCATGCTGTTCATATAGGTTTGCAATTGTTCAGAGTCTTACACATCTGCAATTTTCATGCTAATTTTTGTATCGCCCGCAAACGATGATACGAAGCAGCGACTTACATTTCTGCCTGTCTGACATGAGAATGAAAAACAGCAGTGGCGCAAGTACAGGGTCTTTAGGTACAGAGTTTTTCACCGAGTTTGGACGTGATTTTGATTGAATGACAGTTACTCTTCGCATTCTGTTTGACAGGAAATTGAATGTCCATCATCCTACCTTATCTGTTAATCTATGGACCATTTTTAATGCGCTATCACTCCGTGGTCACATTCTATCAAATACCTTTTCAAAGTCCGTGTACACCACATTTGTAATTGGATTATCTCCTAGTGCTTCCATGATATTGTTATAATGATTGACTGTGAAAGACAGAAGCTCTAAATCCATGTTGACCGGGTTGTAAGATCCATTGTACTCAATAAAATTGGAGATCCGACTCCTAATCACTCTCTACAACACTTTTATTATGTAGGATGTTAAAGCAATCGGTCTATATAGTTTTTAGCCAAAGCTTTGCTTCTCCTTTTTAAAGTGGAGCTGTATCATTACTTTACCCTGCTCTATCTCTCATTTTCTTCTCCTCCCTTCCCTTGGTTCTTGCTGCTCCCCTCTAGGGAATAGCTTGAAGGAGCCGAGAGCTTAGATTACACACCACTATTACCCTTAACACATTCCAGGCGCTAATAACAGTTCACTTTCCCCGTACTGTTTCAAGCACTTAAGTCATCATACCTTCTGCAAGCAGTTCCCATACTGACTGGCGCCTCACCCTTGTTATTATTAACAAGGGTGTGAGACGCAAGGAAGAGCGTATGTGGGGTCAGTAGTACGGTCATTAGTGCGGGGTCATTGACAACCCCGACACTCACCCCTGGGACACCTCTCCACACACACACACACACACACACACACACACACACACACACACACACACACACACACACACACACACACACACACACACACGCACACGCACACTCACACTCTCCGCTCCCGGACCTGGCCGGGTCAATATCCGCTAGCAGGCAACACTACTGCCCCCCCCCCCACACACGTACCCTGCCACCACACGTACCCTGCTGCCACACGTACCCTGCCACCATACGTACCCTGCCACCACACCAGGGTAAGGGGCCTGATAGCTGAGAGGAAAGCGCTCTAAACTAATGTCTGGGTTCGATCCCGGTGATGGCAGTAACAAAAAGGGTAGAATTTCTTTCACCCTGATGGCCCTGTTACCTAGCAGTAAATAGGTACCTGGGAGTTAGACAGCTGCTACGGGCTGCTTCCTGGGTGTTTGTGTGTGTGAGAGGAAAAAAATTAGTTAGAAGTTAGTAACAGTTGATTGAGAGTTGAGAGGCGGGCCGAAAGAGCAGAGCTCAACTCCCGGCAAGCACAACTAGGTGAACACCACAGGCACCCTACAGTTTACAACTAACCTGCCGGTAAACCCCAGTCATGTACTGACATGTTGCAACCCGTTCTCGCAAATTCGTAAAGTCAATATTGACTTATTAACTACGTGCATAGGTGATATACTAAACATAATAGATACCCTTAAAAAGATTCATAGAAAACACCGACCTTACCTAACCTTGTTAGTATCTTAAGATAAGCATCTTATTGCTTCGTAATTACAATTATTACCTAACCTATACCTATTATAGGTTAAGTAATAATTGTAATTACGAAGCAATAAGATGCTTATCTTAAGATACTAACAAGGTTAGGTAAGGTCGGTGTTTTCTATGAATCTTTTTAAGGGTATCTATTATGTTAAGTATGTCACCTATGCACATATTTAATAAGTCAATATTGACTTATTAAATTTGCGAGAACGGGTTGCATATAACGACCTCTACCCGTTTTCGCTGCCGTCTGATCCCCGTTTTCTCTGCCTTCTTCCCCCATTTTCTCTGCCTTCTGGCCCTCGTTTTCTCTACCTTCTGACCCTCGTTTTCTCTCCCTTCTGACTCTCGTTTTCTTTGTCTTCTGGCCCTCGTTTTCTCTACCTTCTGACCCTCGTTTTCTCTCCCTTCTGACTCTCGTTTTCTTTGCCTTCTTGTCCCGTTTTCTCTGCCTTCTGACTCTCGGTTTCTCTGCGTTCTGACCCTCGTTTTCTCTGCCTTCTGACCCCCGTTTTCTCTACACTCAGGTCAACGGTTTTTCTTCTTGAGCCCCATTTTCTATTCCACTTGGCTCCGTGTCAGGAGTCATCAACATTCCCACAGCCACTCACTATACATTTGGTTTTTCATACGTTTTTACGTTTTCATACGTTTTTTACGTTTTTCATTTGCATACGTTCTTCATGAATCGTGACGCAGCTCTCTGGAGTTCAACCCTTGCGTCCCAAGGCGTATTAGATGCTATACAAGGCCCAGCGGCCGGGGACTTGCTCTGTGTAACGTGGCTTTGTTCACTATACCAACTTGCCTTTAACAATTAGACAACTGTTAGGTCAATTCGCACTGCGCCTACCTGTGGGTAGGCCTAGTGGTGAGATACAACTGTTTATGAAGAAGCTTACGAGGGGGGCCTCGTAGCCTGGTAGATAGCGCGCAGGACTCGTAATTCTGTGGCGCGGGTTCGATTCCCGCACGAGTCAGAAACAAATGGGCAAAGTTTCTTTCACCCTGAATGCCCCTGTTACCTAGCAGTAAATAGGTACCTGGGAGTTAGTCAGCTGTCACGGGCTGCTTCCTGGGGGTGGAGGCCTGATCGAGGACCGGGCCGCGGGGACACTAAAGCCCCGAAATCATCTCAAGATAACCTTACACACACACACACATCGCGATAACCTGTCTCCTCAAGCCCACATCACAAGAATAACATCAGCGGCCTATGCGAGGCTGGCTAACGTCAGAAGTGCTTTCAGAAACCTGTGTAAGGAATCCTTCAGAACCTTGTATACAATATATATACAGCCAATGAAGCTAACCCCCCGCCTCAACCCTACAGAGACCTCTCTTCTTTCCAACACAAGAATATATATATATATATATATATATATATATATATATATATATATATATATATATATATATATATATATATATATATATTTCCTGGACTTGTTAAGCGACACTGTGCAGCCAGCTCGGCCTCCCAGAAATACAACAGGACCCCGTGAGTGAACACTCCAGTCCAGGAGGCAAGAAACACCTTATCAGAGGAAAACAGAAATTTAAACAAAAATCAAATCAAATCTGTGGCTGCCCCCTATAGGTTTTGAGAGGCCGGGCGGGTGGAGGCCACGGAGGTAATGTTACTACGGGAGTGGGGGGGGGGGGGAGAGATGTAGGGAGGGTGGGGGGGGGGGGGCTCCTCATTACCTGGGAGCACGAGGCCATACTCCCACACTCCTCCCACCCACACTCACGAGCTTAATGACCTTTGCAGGTAAGAGTCTAGGAGTGGGAGAGGGCGGGAAAGGGGGGGACGGGGGGGCTGCAGCAGGACCGTCCCCCCCTCACCTTTCTTGACCCCTCCCCTCTCCCCTTCCCCTCCCCCTTCTTGACCCCTCTCTCTTCCCTCTCTCTACTGCGGCAACAGCCTCAGTCTTCGTGTACAAGACAAACGTGACAGGTATTGCCCCCCCCCCCTCACGTCCTTCCCCCTCTTCCCCCCTCTCCACGACCACCGACCCCCTTCTCTCCTTTCCCCCCCACTCCACGACTCCCCCTCCCCATCCTCCCCCCTATGGAAGGCCACTCCCTACTCCCCTTTCTACGACCATCCATCCACTAGCCTCCCCCTCTCCAAGACAACCCCCCCCCCCTCACTTCACAGCTGCTGGAGTACCTGAGGTCGAAATGAGAGTCGACGGTACGCCCAGTACGGCACGTGGCTCTCTTAGTGACACGTGCACCTCAGTACACGTACTGACACGTGCACCACAGTACAGTACACGGAGGATCAGTACACGTTTGTGTGGGTTCCGAGGATTAACGTCTCCACGGCCCGGTCTCTAACCAGGTGTCCTGGTTGCTGGCTTGGTCAACCAGACTGTTAGACGCGGTTGCTAGCAGTCTGAAACAGTCAACGGGACAGTTTCTGACGTGCCTCCTGGTCTCATGTGGCCCTGTTTCCCTGTGCCGATTTGGAATCCAGTTCCTCTAACACCGGGACAGTCATCGGACGCAGGTTCGAATCCTCATCACGGCCCTTGTGGATTTGTCCAGTTCCTCTAATATTGCCCAAGTGTAGATTACTATGTATATCTCCCACCTGCGCTCGCCCAACCACTTGTGCTGGGCGGTAGAGCGACGGTCTCGCTTCATGCAGGTCGGCGTTCAATCCCCGACCATCCAAGTGGCTTGGGCACCATTCCTTTTTCCCTTCCCATCACAAACCCTTATCCTGACCCCCTTTCAAGTGCTATATAGTCGAAATGGCTTGGGCGTTTTACTTTATAATTCACTTCACATCCCGCATGCGCTCTAGGGAATACAGATTTAAAAACTTTTAAGCGGGAACAATAATTGAGATGTTTTAGTCGAGTGGATTCTAGTTGTAAACGACCTTTGCATACTCTTCTGATCGGCATATTTCTCCAGCTTTCACCGGGGTTTGGAAAGCAGGCCTCGGAACACAGAGCACAACTCATCCTCGTGTGTGTGTGTGTGTGTGTGTTGGGTGTACTGGCAGCCTGGTGTAGTGAACCTTGTTCAGTGTAGCGTTCAGCGCGTTGTTTAACCTGACACTGATAGTTTGTGTGCAAATATTATTACTACAAAACGTACAAACTATTGCACGGCGGCAAGATTATTATATATATATATATATATATATATATATATATATATATATATATATATATATATATATATATATATATATAT
>NC_091178.1:10460206-10530206 GCF_040958095.1 Procambarus clarkii
AAGATGAGAACTGAGACAGATGACACAGATGGGGGAGATAAGACAGATGGCACAAGATGAGAACTGAGACAGATGACACAGATGGGGGAGATAAGACAGATGGCACAAGATGAGAACTGAGACAGATGACACAGATGGGGAGATAAGACAGATGGCACAAGATGAGAACTGAGACAGATGACACAGATGGGGGAGATAAGACAGATGGCACAAGATGAGAACTGAGACAGATGACACAGATGGGGAGATAAGACAGATGGCACAAGATGAGAACTGAGACAGATGACACAGATGGGGGAGATAAGACAGATGGCACAAGATGAGACCTGAGACAGATGACACAGATGGGGGAGATAAGACAGATGGCACAAGATGAGACCTGAGACAGATGACACAGATGAGGGAGATAAGACAGATGGCACAAGATGAGAACTGAGACAGATGACACAGATGGGGGAGATAAGACAGATGGCACAAGATGAGACCTGAGACAGATGACACAGATGGGGGAGATAAGACAGATGGCACAAGATGAGACCTGAGACAGATGACACAGATGAGGGAGATAAGACAGATGGCACAAGATGAGAACTGAGACAGATGACACAGATGGGGGAGATAAGACAGATGGCACAAGATGAGAACTGAGACAGATGACACAGATGAGGGAGATAAGACAGATGGCACAAGATGAGAACTGAGACAGATGACACAGATGAGGGAGATAAGACATATGGCACAAGATGAGAACTGAGACAGATGACACAGATGGGGGAGATAAGACAGATGGCACAAGATGAGAACTGAGACAGATGACACAGATGGGGGAGATAAGACAGATGGCACAAGATGAGAACTGAGACAGATGGCACAAGATGAGAACTGAGACAGATGACACAGGTGGAGAAGAAGAATTCACAAAGGCTTTACAAGTAATTCATCAACTTCTCACAAGGATGTAATCCATCAACACGTCACAAGGAAGTAATTATCAAGTTCTCACAAGGAAGTCATTCGCCAAAACCTCACCAGGAAGCAACCAGCCAAAACTTGCAGGTCAACAGCTTCCAGAACAATATCAATAATGAGACGCGCTCCTTCACATCTATCATAAGATCAAACGCGATCTACGCCCCGGCAAGAGGATCACTTAGTAATATAACGAAGCTAGAGACAGTACTGTAAACTAAAATGGGTGGGGGTAGAAGCGGCGCCAGCAGCACCACCACCCAAGGCAGAGGAAATAGCAGCAGCAGAAGCAACAGATACAGCTGCAGCAACAGATACAGCTGCAGCAACAGATACAGCTGCAGCAACAGATACAGCTGCAGCAACAGATACAGCTGCAGCAACAGATACAGCAATACACGCAGCTGCTGCAGTAAAAATCTGACCCGAAGTGGAAGCACCAAAGGCACCACCACCACCGCCAGAAATACATGATATATCTATGCCCAAGCTTACCACCAAGTGCTGTCGGATCGTTAGGGGGGAAAACAGCCTCGGCTCCCAATGACTTTTGTACAGTCACGGTTGGTCGAGTGGTTAACGTACCAGGTACGCCAAGGTAGACACAGTAGAGACCAATAGGAACAGTAGCAACAGATATAAAAGCAGATCAATAACAGCAGCAACAGCAATAACCTCCGTTGTCATGACGCAGATAACCACCTCCGTTCTCATGACGCAGATAACCATCTTTCTTGTCATGACGCAGATAACCACCTTCGTTTTCATGACGCAGATAACCACCTTCCGTTGTCATGACGCAGATAAACCTCCTTCGTTGTCATGACGCAGATAACCAACTTCCGTTATCATGACGCAGATAACCATCTTCCGTTGTCATGACGCAGATAACCACCTTCCGTTATCATGACGCAGATAACCACCTTCCGTTATCATGACGCAGATAACCACCTTCCGTTTTCATGACGCAGATAACCACCTTCCGTTGTCATAACGCAGATAACCACCTTCCGTTGTCATGACGCAGATAACCACCTTCCGTTGTCATAACGCAGATAACCACCTTCCGTTGTCATGACGCAGATAACCACCTTCCGTTGTCATAACGCAGATAACCACCTTCCGTTGTCATGACGCAGATAACCACCTTCCGTTGTCATAACGCAGATAACCACCTTCCGTTGTCATGACGCAGATAACCACCTCCGTTGTCATGACGCAGATAACCACCTTCCGTTGTCATAACGAAGATAACCACCTTCCGTTGTCATGACGCAGATAACCACCTTCCGTTGTCATGACGCAGATAACCACCTTCCGTTGTCATAACGCAGATAACCACCTTCCGTTGTCATGACGCAGATAACCACCTCCGTTGTCATAACGCAGATAACCACCTTCCGTTGTCATAACGCAGATAACCACCTTCCGTTGTCATGACGCAGATAACCACCTTCCGTTGTCATAACGCAGATAACCACCTTCCGTTGTCATGACGCAGATAACCACCTTCCGTTGTCATAACGCAGATAACCACCTTCCGTTGTCATGACGCAGATAACCACCTCCGTTGTCATGACGCAGATAACCACCTTCCGTTGTCATAACGCAGATAACCACCTTCCGTTGTCATGACGCAGATAACCACCTTCCGTTATCATGACGCAGATAACCACCTTCCGTTGTCATGACGCAGATAACCACCTTCCGTTATCATGACGCAGATAACCACCTTCCGTTGTCATGACGCAGATAACCACCTTCCGTTGTCATGACGCAGATAACCACCTTCCGTTATCATGACGCAGATAACCACCTTCCGTTGTCATGACGCAGATAACCACCTTCCGTTATCATGACGCAGATAACCACCTTCCGTTATCATGACGCAGATAACCACCTCCGTTGTCATGACGCAGATAACCACCTTCCGTTGTCATGACGCAGATAACCACCTTCCGTTGTCATGACGCAGATAACCACCTTCCGTTATCATGACGCAGATAACCACCTTCCGTTATCATGACGCAGATAACCACCTTCCGTTGTCATAACGCAGATAACCACCTTCCGTTGTCATGACGCAGATAACCACCTTCCGTTATCATGACGCAGATAAAGACCGTCCGTTGTCATGACGCAGATAACCACCTTCCGTTATCATGACGCAGATAACCACCTTCCGTTGTCATGACGCAGATAACCACCTTCCGTTGTCATGACGCAGATAACCACCTTCCGTTATCATGACGCAGATAACCACCTTCCGTTGTCATGACGCAGATAACCACCTTCCGTTATCATGACGCAGATAACCACCTTCCGTTATCATGACGCAGATAACCACCTCCGTTGTCATGACGCAGATAACCACCTTCCGTTGTCATGACGCAGATAACCACCTTCCGTTATCATGACGCAGATAACCACCTTCCGTTATCATGACCCAGATAACCACCTTCCGTTATCATGACGCAGATAACCACCTCCGTTGTCATGACGCAGATAACCACCTTCCGTTATCATGACGCAGATAACCACCTCCCGTTGTCATAACGCAGATAACCACCTTCCGTTGTCATGACGCAGATAACCACCTCCGTTGTCATGACGCAGATAACCACCTTCCGTTCTCATGACGCAGATAACCACCTTCCGTTCTCATGACGCAGATAACCACTTCCGTTCTCATGACGCAGATAACCACTTCCGTTATCATGACGCAGATAACCACCTCCGTTGTCATGACGCAGATAACCACCTTCCGTTGTCATGACGCAGATAACCACCTTCCGTTGTCATGACGCAGATAACCACCTCCGTTCTCATGACGCAGATAACCATCTCCGTTCTCATGACGCAGATAACCACCTTCCGTTCTCATGACGCAGATAACCACCTTCCGTTCTCATGACGCAGATAACCACCTTCCGTTCTCATGACGCAGATAACCACCTTCCGTTCTCATGACGCAGATAACCACCTCCGTTATCATGACGCAGATAACCACCTTCCGTTATCATGACGCAGATAACAACAAAAAATAACAAAAGTGAACAATAAGAGAACAAATCAACTCACGTATTAAGGAAAACAAAGCGAGTGTGACGTATTAATATAGACCAATGTTTAGGACGCCTTCAGACTTGGAGTGTGAGAGAGGTCGGGCGCGGGATCACACACTAAAGACCTCTCCTCTTACGAAGCACGTCGCTTTACGCTCGTATGGAAGGTTATCTTGAGGTTATCTTGAGATGATTTCGGGGCTTTTTAGTGTCCCAGAGGCCCGGTCCTCGACCAGGCCTCCACCCCCAGGAAGCAGCCCGTGACAGCTGACTAACACCCAGGTACCTATTTTACTGCTAGGTAACAATTTTACTGCTGGGATACCTAAGGCCAAAAAATGTGGCACTAGAAAATGGAAGCGGGTCGCGAAAGTGACGTACTGTCCCGTTTTCTGTTTTGGGTTCTCTGGTAGGGTAGGGAGAGGACACTTGAAATTGACCGTTTTCTCGATGTTGGGAAACCTAGCTGGTGGTAGTGGTTATATCCCAGGACGACCTCACACACACACACACACACACACACACACACACACACACACACACACACACACACACACACACACACACACACACACACACATATCACACATATCGCCTCCTCGCATGGAGGCGAGGATACGTGGAGAGCCAAACTATTGGAGGTGGTGACAAGCAACTTTTTAACGCAGCATGTCGGAGAACCCACAAGGATGAGAGGCAATGATGAACCAGCGAGACTCGACCTAGTCTTCACTCTGAACGACTCCGACATAAGAGAAATCGGTTTTGAGGACCCAGTAGGAATGAGCGACCACAGTGTACTGGTGTTTGAGTACTTGATTGAAGAAGGGTTATTGAACTCGAGGAGGGATACCGAAACCAAAAGGTTAGCATACCGAAAGGGAAACTATGAGGAGATAAGAAAATTCCTAACAGATATAGCATGGGAAACAGAGCTCAGGGGAAAGACGGCCCAAGATATGATGGATTACATCACGCAGAAGTGCAAGGACGCAGCAAACAAGTTTGTCCCAGTCCAAAAGGAAAACAGAGAAATGAAGATGAGAAACCCATGGTTTAATCAAAGATGTAGGCTAGCTAAGCAGCAAAGTAAAAGGGCATGGAGAAACTATAGGAATAACAGGACACTGGAGAGCAGAGAAAGATACCAGAATGCCAGGAATGAATATGTCAGGATGAGAAGAGAGGCAGAAATACAATACGAAAATGACATCGCAAGCAAGGCAAAGACTCAGCCTAAATTGTTGCATAGCCACATTAGGAGAAAAACAACAGTAAAGGAACAGGTTATGAGATTAAGGATAGGGGCGGAAGGATTCACTACAAATGACAAGGAAGTGTGTGAGGAATTGAATAAGAAATTCCAGGAGGTCTTCACCTTAGAACAAGGAGAAATTCCAGAGGTAAGTGAGGGAATAGCTAACCAGGAACCACTGGAAGAGTTTGAGATTACCAGTGGGGAAGTAAGGAAGTGTTTACTAGAGTTGGACGTGACGAAGGCTATAGGCCCAGATGGAATCTCCCCTTGGGTTCTAAAGGAAGGAGCAAGAGAACTGAGCCTACCACTCTCCATAGTGTATAACAAATCACTGGCAACAGGGGAACTGCCAGATACTTGGAAAGCAGCTAACGTAGTCCCGATATACAAGAAAGGGGATAGACAGGAGGCACTGAACTACAGGCCAGTGTCCCTAACCTGCATACCATGCAAGCTGATGGAGAAGATTGTGCGAAAAAAACTAGTGGAGCATCTGGAGCGAAGGAACTTTGTAACACAGCATCAACATGGGTTCAGGGATGGCAGGTCCTGCCTCACAGGGTTACTTGAATTCTACGACCAGGCAACAAAAATAAGGCAAGAAAGAGAAGGGTGGGCAGACTGCATATTTTTGGATTGTCAGAAAGCCTTTGATACAGTGCCACACAAGAGGCTAGTGCGAAAGTTGGAGATGCAGGCTGGAGTGAGAGGGAAGGTACTCCGGTGGATAGAGGAATACCTAAGCAACAGGAGACAACGAGTCTGTGTGAGGGGTGAGGTCTCAGATTGGCGAGACGTCACAAGTGGAGTCCCGCAGGGGTCAGTCCTTGGACCTATACTGTTTCTGGTATATGTAAATGATCTCCCAGAGGGTATAGATTCGTTCCTCTCAATGTTTGCCGACGATGCAAAAATTATGAGGAGGATTGAAACAGAGGATGATAGTAGGAGGCTACAAGATGACCTGGATAGACTGAGTGAATGGTCCAACAAATGGCTGTTGAAGTTCAACCCGAGTAAATGCAAAGTAATGAAACTAGGCAGTGGAAACAGGAGGCCAGGCACAGGATACAGAATAGGAGATGAAGTACTTAATGAAACAGACAGAGAGAAAGATCTAGGAGTTGATATCACACCAAACCTGTCTCCTGAAGCCCACATAAAGAGAATAACGTCTGCGGCATATGCGAGGCTGGCTAACATCAGAACGGCGTTCAGGAACCTGTGTAAGGAATCATTCAGAATCTTGTACACCACATATGTAAGACCAATCCTGGAGTATGCGGCCCCAGCATGGAGCCCGTACCTTGTCAAGCACAAGACGAAGCTGGAAAAAGTCCAAAGGTATGCTACTAGACTAGTCCCAGAACTAAGAGGCATGAGTTATGAGGAAAGGCTGCGGGAAATGCACCTCACGACACTGGAAGACAGAAGAGTAAGGGGGGACATGATCACAACCTACAAAATCCTCAGGGGAATCGACCGGGTAAACAAGGACGAAGTTTTCAACACTGGTGGGACGCGAACAAGGGGACACAGGTGGAAGCTGAGTACCCAAATGAGCCACAGAGACGTTAGAAAGAACTTTTTCAGTGTCAGAGTAGTTAGCAAATGGAATGCATTAGGAAGTGATGTGGTGGAGGCTGACTCCATTCACAGTTTCAAATGTAGATATGATAGAGCCCAATAGGCTCAGGAATCTGTACACCAGTTGATTGACGGTTGAGAGGCGGGACCAAAGAGCCAGAGCTCAACCCCCGCAAGCACAATTAGGTAAGTACAATTAGGTAAGTACACACACACACTCACACACTCACACACTCACACACTCACACACAGCGACAGGCAGAGGCTAGTGACTCCTGCTCTACACCATCAGATAAACTCACAGATCCCTTCCCGTAGGCTAGGATTATTTTCTAAACGGGACGGGCTGGGGGGAAAAGATGGGCTTTATGTTGGTAATAACACTACATATTGGCTACTGGGGACTGTGTACTGGGGACTGTGTACTGGGGACTGTGTACTGGGGACTGTGTACTGGGGACTGTGTACTGGGGACTGTGTACTGGGGACTGTGTACTGGGGACTGTGTACTGGGTCTGGGACTACTCTCACAAGTCAAGCCTGGCCTCGGGCCGGGCTTGGGGAGTAGAAGAACTCCCAGAACCCCATCAACCAGGTATCAACCAGGTATCAACCTGGGTGCTGGAGACTGGGGGACCAACACCCACACCCTCCCTCACACACCCGTGTTCTCCAACACCCACTCACCCTCCCTGGCCCACACCCACAGCCCCGGCGCTCCAGGCAAAGTCACTTTAAACGGCCATGTTTGGAGCCAATTTTCCCCGCGTCGTAAGATGAATGGTTCTACCGCCTCGCCCCCCCCCCCCTCGCCGGCCCACCCGTCGCCTGTCACAGCCCACCCCTCGGCCCACCCGTCACCCGTCACAGCCCACCCTTAGAGCCGCATGTATCGGAGCCCACCCACCGTCCCACTAGACACTAGTGACAACCCACCCCTCGACCCACCCGTTACCTGTGACAAAAAATGCCATGCCCACCTGCCCCAGGGGCAGTGGTGGGGAAGAGCACCTCTCCGAGGGAGGGAGCGGGGCAACAGGAGGGAGCGGGGCAACAGGAACGAGCGAGGCAACAGGAGGGAGCGGGGCAACAGGAGCGAGCGAGGCAACAGGAGGGAGCGGGGCAACAGGAGGGAGCGAGGCAACAGGAGGGAGCGAGGCAACAGGAGCGAGCGAGGCAACAGGAGCGAGCGAGGCAACAGGAGCGAGCGAGGCAACAGGAGGGCGCGAGGCAACAGGAGGGAGCGGGGCAACAGGAACGAGCGAGGCAACAGGAGGGAGCGGGGCAACAGGAGCGAGCGAGGCAACAGGAGGGAGCGGGGCAACAGGAGGGAGCGGGGCAACAGGAGCGAGCGAGGCAACAGGAGCGAGCGAGGCAACAGGAGCGAGCGAGGCAACAGGAGCGAGCGAGGCAACAGGAGGGCGCGAGGCAACAGGAGAGCGAGGCAACAGGAGGGAGCGAGACAACAGGAGCCAGCGAGGCAACAGGAGGGAGCGCGACAACAGGAGGGAGCAAGCCAGCATTTGGTGGGAAACTTGACATGTGAAGAGTTTAACAACAAACACAGAGTAAGGAAACAGGAATATTAGCATACAGAAATTGTCACAAATGAAGGAACAGAAACGGAAGCAGAAGAGGTAACGAACGATAGATGAAGGCTACTGCAGAACAGTCCAAACAATACAGACAATAACAAAATATATCTACATACAACGTTCAGGGAGCATGCACACACACACACACACACACACACACACACACACACACACACACACACACACACACACACACACACACACACACACACACACTGCAAACATAAAGGGAATAGAATGCAGTTCCCTTCACCCCAGACCATATCTATATTTAAACAAATCCACAAGGGGCCGTGAGGAGGGTTCGAACCTACGTCCGAGAGGATCCCAGACGCTGCCTTAATCAACTGATTAAGGCAGCGTCTGGGACCTTCCTGGACGTAATTTCGAACCTTCGTCACGGCCCCTTGTGGATTTGTTCATTTGATGCATCACGCTATTGTCATTTCTGTGTATAATGTCTATATTTACTTTGGAATGGAAAATGTCGCTTTGGAATAACATGCTGGTACTTCCATCA
The DNA here is from genome assembly GCF_040958095.1 of Procambarus clarkii. Taxonomy (NCBI): domain Eukaryota; kingdom Metazoa; phylum Arthropoda; class Malacostraca; order Decapoda; family Cambaridae; genus Procambarus; species Procambarus clarkii. Next base: position 10,469,201 of record NC_091178.1, read on the forward strand.
CACTTATGTTTAAAAACCTCACATGGGGAAAAGATATGCCATGACACCCCCGCCCCTCCTCTCCCGTATTGCCAAGATTTCCACACAAAAGGCACAGGACGCTACAGATGGAGAGGCAAACAGGATAACAGCTGTCTTGATGTTATCTTGAGATGATTTCGGGGCTTTAGTGTCCCTGCGGCCCGGTCCTCGACCAGGCCTCCACCCCCAGGAAGCAGGCCGTGACAGCTGACTAACAGCCAGGTACCTATTTACTGCTAGATGAACAGGAGCCTCAGGGGAAAAGAAACTCTACCCATTTCTTTCCGCCTCTACCAGGGATCACACCCGGAATTTCAGGACTACGAGTCCATAGCGCTGTCCACTCAGCTGTCAGGGCCCTGTCATTGTAGTATAAGCCTACTGGGCCATGCCAGGCATACCCTGCTTACACTCATGCTTCTGCACTGCCTCTCCCGGGCCCTTCTCTTCACTTGTCCCACCATACAAAATATGGGGTATTAAAACGCATGAACCCACCTAACCAAGCCCACATGGGCAGAGATATATTTGGACATTTGAGGGGCGGCTGCTTTTCATAGCACCCCTTATTTTCGACGCTGGGGACCATAACGTAAATAATTAGGTGCATTAGTAGTGAGGACGGGCTCACCCCCCCCCCCCCCCCCCGTCACTGTGTCCGTATCACAGCTTATCTCGTATATTTATAACTCTGTAATCCTCCGCCTTCCCTCACCCCGCCCCTCACCCCTGTCCCTCACCCCGCCCCTCACCCCGCCCCTCACCCCCGCCCCTCACCCCGCCCCTCACCCCCCCGCCCCTCACCTCAAGAGTCCCTGGAACAGTGGAAGCTTTCAAGACGGAACAAATCCACAAGGGCCGTGACGAAGATTCAAACCTGCGTCTGAGAGCATCCCAGACGTTTCATCCCATCCCATCCTTTCAAGACGGAACTTTTGAGTTGGTTCAGAGGATCAATGTCGCCGCGGCCCGGTCTCTTGCCCAAGACAAGTTTCTTGAGTTACCGGATCAGTCAGGTTGTGATGGCTATGTGGGCCTTCCTGCTATGAAAGGTGAACAACCCTTCGTCTGTACGTAGCCGAAAGGAGGGAGGGAGAGGATAGGGAGGAAGGAGGGGCGAGGAGGGAAGGAAGGACGAGGAGGGAAGGAAGGACGAGGAGGGAGGGAAGGACTGCAGCATGCGACCCTCAATAGTTACCTCTATTACGGGTCAATTCACCGGGTCAATTCACACGCCAGCTGCGCCCGGACGCGACTGCGTGCGAGCGCACAAGTGCGTGTGCACCGTTGCAAGAATGAGAGGAGCCAGCGTACCCGCGTGTCGACGCTCTCACTCCCGCCCACTGCACCAACACAATAACAACACAATCACAACCTTCAACATTCTCAACAATAACAGCTTTAGGACGACTACAGCATCAAATCATCACTCCAGCAATAAATCATCACCAGCAGCATCAAATCATCACTCCAGCAGCATCAAATCATCACTCCAGCAATAAATCATCACTACAGCAGCATCAAATCATCACTCCAGCAGCATCAAATCATCACTCCAGCAATAAATCATCACTCCAGCAGCATCAAATCATCACTCCAGCAATAAATCATCACTCCAGCAGTATCAAATCATCACTCCAGCAATAAATCATCACTCCAGCAATAAATCATCACTCCAGCAGCATCAAATCATCACTCCAGCAGCATCAAATCATCACTCCAGCAATAAATTATCACTACAGCAGCATCAAATCATCACTCCAGCAATAAATCATCACTCCAGCAGCATCAAATCATCACTCCAGCAGCATCAAATCATCACTCCAGCAGCATCAAATCATCACTCCAGCAGCATCAACTCATCACTCCAGCAGCATCAAATCATCACTCCAGCAGCATCAAATCATCACTACAGCAGCATCAAATCATCACTCCAGCAGCATCAAATCATCACTCCAGCAGCATCAAATCATCACTACAGCAGCATCAAATCATCACTCCAGCAGCATCAAATCATCACTCCAGCAGCATCAAATCATCACTCCAGCAGCATCAAATCATCACTCCAGCAATAAATCATCACCAGCAGCATCAAATCATCACTTCAGCAGCATCAAATCAACACTCCAGCAGCATCAAATCATCACTCCAGCAGCATCAAATCATCACTACAGCATCAAATCATCACTCCAGCAATAAATCATCACTCCAGCAGCATCAAATCATCACTCCAGCAGCATCAAATCATCACTCGAGCAGCATCAAATCATCACTACAGCAGCATCAAATTATCACTCCAGCAGCATCAAATTATCACTACAGCAGCATCAAATCATCACTCCAGCAGCATCAAATCAACACTCCAGCAGCATCAAATCATCAATCCAGCAGCATCAAATCATCACTCCAGCAGCATCAAATCATCACTCCAGCAATAAATCATCACTACAGCAGCATCAAATCATCACTCCAGCAGCATCAAATCATCACCAGCAGCATCAACTCATCACTCCAGCAGCATCAAATCATCACTCCCGCAATAAATCATCACTACAGCAGCATCAAATCATCACTCCAGCAGCATCAAATCATCACTCCAGCAGCATCAAATCATCACTCCAGCAGCATCAAATCAACACTCCAGCAGCATCAAATCATCACTCCAGCAGCATCAAATCATCACTCCAGCAGCATCAAATCAACACTCCAGCAGCATCAAATCATCACTCCAGCAACATCAAATCAACACTCCAGCAGCATCAACTCATCACTCCAGCAGCATCAAATCATCACTCCAGCAGCATCAAATCATCACTACAGCAGCATCAAATCATCACTCCAGCAGCATCAAATCATCACTTCAGCAGCATCAAATCATCACTCCAGACAGCATCAAATCATCATCACCAGCATCAAATCATCACATCTGATGCTGGAGTCTGCCTAAAGCTTCCGTGGGCTACTGCCACCACAAATACTCAGAATTAAAATAGAAAATATTCTTTTCAGTTTTCTAAATTAAAAAAAAATTGCCAGACTAAAATATTAATGCTTGCGGTGAATCTGACTTTAGAGTCGGTATAAAAATAATTGTAATTCTAATCCGTATTTTTCCCTTGTGTGGGCTGAAGAGAATGTAGTCATGGACACGATATTTGGAACAAAAACTCCGCCCACAGCAGCAGCAATCCATTGGAAAATATAATAAAAAAATCAAGATATATGTATATATGTATTTCATTCACTTGGACACACACCCACACACACCCACCTGTGGACTCGTGGCTGAGTGGATAGCGCCTGTAGGTCGTAGTCCTAATGGCGCGGATTCGATTGCCGTCAGAGGCGGAAAAAATGGGCAGTTTTCTTTACCCCTGGTGCCTCTGTTCACCTAGCAGTAAATAGGTACCTGGGAGTTAGACTGTTGTTACGGGCTGCTTCCTGGGTGTGTGTGTGTGGGTGTGAAAAAAAATTTGTTAGTAGTAGTTAGTAACATTTGATTAACAGTTGACAGGCGGGCCGAAAGAGCACACCTCAACCCCCGCAAGCACAACTAGGTAAATACAACTAGGTGAATACACACACACACACACACACACACACACACACACACACACACACACACACACACACACACACACACACACACACACACACACACACGGTTGAGAGGCGGGACCAAAGAGCCAGAGCTCAACCCCCGCAAGCACAATTAGGTGAGTACACACACACACACACACACACACACACACACACACACACACACACACACACACACACACACACACACACACACACACACACACACACTCACTAGTACTAACACAGACGTACCAACGTGGGTACAAATAAAGTAAATAAAAAATAAAAGTGTGTGTGTGTGTGTGTGTGTGTGTGTGTGTGTGTGTGTGTGTGTGTGTGTGTGTGTGTGTGTGTGTGTGTGTGTGTGTGTGTGTGTGTGTGTGTGTGTGTGTGTGTGTGTGTGTGTGTGTGTGTGTATGTGTGTGTGTGTGTGTGTGTGTGTGTGTGTGTGTGTGTGTGTGTGTGTGTGTGTGTGTGTGTGGGTCAAACAACTGCAGTTTTGTTTATTACATTTTCTGTGCAATCAAATAACAAGCATTTGGTTACTGTCAATCGCAATCAAATACGTCAGGAGCCGTGAACGTTGTCGGGGCGAAGTATCCGCCGCCCTGTACCCCTCTGCGGCCCCTGACCCGGTGACGGACACGCCGCCCTGTACCCCTCTGCGGCCCCTGACCCGGTGACGGACACGCCGCCCTGTACCCCTCTGCGGCCCCTGACCCGGTGACGGACACGCCGCCCTGTACCCCTCTGCGGCCCCTGACCCGGTGACGGACACGCCGCCCTGTACCCCTCTGCGGCCCCTGACCCGGTGACGGACACGCCGCCCTGTACCCCTCTGCGGCCCCTGACCCGGTGACGGACACGCCGCCCTGTACCCCTCTGCGGCCCCTGACCCGGTGACGGACACGCCGCCCTGTACCCCTCTGCGGCCCCTGACCCGGTGACGGACACGCCGCCCTGTACCCCTCTGCGGCCCCTGACCCGGTGACGGACACGCCGCCCTGTACCCCTCTGCGGCCCCTGACCCGGTGACGGAGACGCCGCCCTGTACCCCTCTGCGGCCCCTGACCCGGTGACGGACACGCCGCCCTGTACCCCTCTGCGGCCCCTGACCCGGTGACGGACACGCCGCCCTGTACCCCTCTGCGGCCCCTGACCCGGTGACGGAGACGCCGCCCTGTACCCTTCTGCGGCCCCTGACCCGGTGACGGACACGCCGCCCTGTACCCCTCTGCGGCCCCTGACCCGGTGACGGACACGCCGCCCTGTACCCCTCTGCGGCCCCTGACCCGGTGACGGACACGCCGCCCTGTACCCTCTGCGGCCCCTGACCCGGTGACGGAGACGCCGCCCTGTACCCTTCTGCGGCCCCTGACCCGGTGACGGACACGCCGCCCTGTACCCCTCTGCGGCCCCTGACCCGGTGACGGACACGCCGCCCTGTACCCCTCTGCGGCCCCTGACCCGGTGACGGACACGCCGCCCTGTACCCCTCTGCGGCCCCTGACCCGGTGACGGAGACGCCGCCCTGCCCTCCCCTTCATAAGAAAGTTTATAAAGGATTAATGGAACCTGCTTGATGGGTTTCTGGGAGTCCTTCTCCTCCCCAAGCCCGGCCCGAGGCCAGACTTGACCGCCAAATGTTATAACATTCTCGACTTCTGCGGGTCCTCGTTGGTGGACGCACCTACTCTCTCCTCTCTAGCAACTCTTGAATGACTGAGAGCAGCGTTCTTAACTCCTTTATAAGAGTTACCCCCCACAGTTTATGCTTGTATTTCCCTTGTTCTTGATCTATAAATATAAGCTAGTCTCCATTTTCTATGGCCCCCTTAACTCTATTATCCAAAATAACAAATTTAGTTTACAGGGTTAAAACTGAAACTAGTTTGAGTAAAGAAAAATGGTTTGGCTGTTATTGTTGAAAAACTGAGCAATGTGGTGCAATGGAGACACGACTTGAAGCGATATTTTGGTTGGTGAGATAGCTTGAGGAATCCAATCCAGGCAGGATCCAATCCAGGCAGGATCCAATCCAGGCAGGATCCAATCCAGGCAGGATCCAATCCAGGCAGGATCCAATCCAGGCAGAATCCAATCCAGGCAGGATCCAATCCAACACCACATACCACAACACCACATACATTGTGTGGTGTTAGATTGATCGTGTTATCAATAATCACCACACTGAGGCTACTCTCATTACTAGAGAAAGTAGTCTCCGTGGTGTAGTGGTAAGACACTCGCCTGGCGTTCCGCGAGCGCTTTGTCATGGGTTCGTATCCTGGCCGGGGAGGATTTACTGGGCGCAAATCCTTAACTGTAGCCTCTGTTTAACTCAACAGTAAAATGAGTACTTGGTTGTAACAACGATTCTTCGCGGCGGGGATCGTATTCCAGGGACCTGCCCGAAACGCTACGCGTACTAGTGGCTGTACAAGAATGTAACAACTCTTGTATATATCTCAAATTTTTTTTATCAATTATCACTACACTGAGGCTCTCTCGTCACTAGACAGTATAGCCCTATGGCAATTATTGGAGTTTAATATCTATTTGGGATTCGTCTATTCAAACAATTTACTAACACTACTCGTGCGATAATATACACCTGACAATATATATAGTTAATATCGTTACTGGCACAGCGTTATCGTTCACTACCCGCGTCCGACGTGAAAGAAAAAAAACGAAAGCAAGAGAAGCGTTATAAGTTGTAATGCCCATGAACGAAATTCAGAGGGAAATAAGAAAAAAACAGAGACTCACTTGAAATAAAGAAATAGAAAGAAATAGTCACGATAAAAAGAGTGAATGTAGAAAGGAGAAGCGAAGGAGAAGCTCTCATTGTGTCGGGCAGAGACGCCGGCCAGAGTTGGAGGTGAACATAATGCCTGACAGCTTCCACAGTGCCAGTACATAGAATATGCCCTGTGTTGCATTCTGGCCCTGGGAGCCACACACCTGGCCACTCTGGCCCTGGGAGCCACACACGTGGCCACTCTGGCCCTGGGAGCCACACACGTGGCCACTCTGGCCCTGGGAGCCACACACGTGGCCACTCTGGCCCTGGGAGCCACACACGTGGCCACTCTGGCCCTGGGAGCCACACACGTGGCCACTCTGGCCCTGGGAGCCACACACGTGGCCACTCTGGCCCAGGGAGCCACACACGTGGCCACTCTGGCCCAGGGAGCCACACACCTGGCCACTCTGGCCCTGGGAGCCACACACACGTGGGAGAAGGGACGCTCACTTACCGTGTAGTTGGGAAGGTGTCAAGTCACTCTGGCGTTGAGGACTGAAAACATCACATTTTTGGGCTGGGATGTAATTTGCATCTTAAATCTGCAGGTTTCATAACTCGAGACAGCTTTTAGGACAGGGCCCCTTGAGATTACACCCCTCCCCTCCCTTCCCTTCCCTTCCCTTCCCTTCCCTTCCCTTCCCTTCCCTTCCCTTCCCTTCCCCTTCCCCTCCCTTCTCCTTCCCTCCCCTCAGGCTCACCAGCACTCTGAAGGAGAATACATGCACGAACATGTAAGTGTTAAAGCTTCAAAGAAAAATAGCCCTTTCCTACTTCCCTCCTCTTCCTCCCCCTCCTCCTCTTCCCCCTCTCCCCTCCTCCTCCTCCCCGGCCCTCTTTCTCACCCCTGCGACCCTCTCCATCGTCAAGTTCAAAGAGAAACAAGTGTTAAGTGTTTTTCCCTGAGGGAGTCCCCAGTGTTCCTGCTGAGGTGTGAGAGAGAGGGAGGCAGGCTAAGAGGTGAGGCATTGATTCTCACTTGACGCTGGTGTCCTTCCCCCAGGGGAGGGGGAAGAGGAGGGGGGACGACTAGCACAGGTGTCCTACACCCCACACCTGACACATGTGTCCTACACCCCACACCTGACACAGGTGTCCTACACCCCACACCTGACACAGGTGTCCTACACCCCACACCTGACACAGGTGTCCTACACCCCACACCTGACACAGGTGTCCTACACCCCACACCTGACACAGGTGTCCTACACCCCACACCTGACACAGGTGTCCTACACCCCACACCTGACACAGGTGTCCTACACCCCACACCTGACACAGGTGTCCTACACCCCACACCTGACACAGGTGTCCTACACCCCACACCTGACACAGGTGTCCTACACCCCACACCTGACACAGGTGTCCTACACCCCACACCTGACACAGGTATCCTACACCCCACACCTGACACACAACTGGTGTAGGTTTCGAAGCCACTGTGGGAACCCCTCCTCTACGGGTCACTGTAAACAACCTCTCCTAGAGGACAGACAGGAGACGTCTGCTCAAATACTATGGCAATAGCGCCAACCACCAATATGGCTACCGAGTGCCACCAGTCACAATGGCAAATATCTGCAAGCACTCTCTATATGGCGACAGTATAGTCCAAAAAACTAAAGTGTGGCGACAGTGTCGTTCATACCACTATGGCGACAGTCTCGTCCATACAAAGTTCAAGGATACCACTATGGCAATTTTCAAGAGTCAAGAAAATGGCAGGACGGCGGCCTGGCAGAGAAGGATGGCACAGAAGCGTCACTATGGCAACAGGCGTCAGCTGGAAGAGAAATCATTACAGTGGCAAGTGAATGTGATTAATTATATGATGGTGAGGGAAGTGATGGTGGTGATAGTGAGGGAAGTGATGGTGGTGATAGTGAGGGAAGTGATGGTGAAGGAAAGTGATACTGAGGGGGAAATGATGGTAATGACGTGACGTGACGTGATGTGACGCCTGAGAGGGGGAAATGATGGTAATGACGTGACGTGACGTGATGTGACGCCTGAGAGGGAGAATGGTGGTGGTGATGATGTGCAAAGAAGGGGATAGAGGTGGTGAGGGAAGGGGGTAGAGATAGTGAGGGAAGGGGATAGAGATAGTGAGGGAAGGGGGTAGAGATAGTGAGGGAAGGGGGTAAATATAGTGAGGGAAGGGGGGGTAGAGATAGTGAGGGAAGGGGGTAGAGATAGTGAGGGAAGGGGGTAAATATAGTGAGGGAAGGGGGGGTAGAGATAGTGAGGGACGGGGGTAGAGATAGTGAGGGAAGGGGGGTAGAGATAGTGAGGGAAGTGGTGGTGGAGTAGGAGGTGATGACGGAGAAATGTATTATTAGAGGTGATGGTGGGAAGATCTATCGTTTATGCGAGAGATGGGCGGCGCGGGTGTGGGTGGGCGGCGCGGGTGTGGGTGGGCGGCGCGGGTGTGGGTGGGAGGCGCGGGTGTGGGTGGGCGGCGCGGGTGTGGGTGGGCGGCGCGGGTGTGGGTGGGCGGCGCAGGTGTGGGTGGGAGGCGCGGGTGTGGGCACAGGTGTAGATGGGGGGCCATTTGTGTTGCTCACGTGGCCCCACAAAGTGAGGTGATTTGATGAAATAGCCTCGCCTACCATCGTCTTTCGTACGGTCACAGTTGGTCAAGTGGTTATATATATATATATATATATATATATATATATATATATATATATATATATATATATATATATATATATATATATATATATATATATATATATATATAAACTAGATGGGGGTATACAGCAATGCGCGTGGGAACGAAAGAATGAATTCTGTTGTATTAGCATGTTTAAGAGATCGAGTTCGTCCCATAATCACCAACAGCTTCACAGGGTCTCTATGGCACCATGAAACACTACTCATTCAACTGGAGTAGCCTGGCGATGTTGGGCACATACCAAACAGCAATCCCTATGAAAAATTGGGTGATGCTAGTCCCAAGTGTCTGGCCTCCAGCTTCAAACATTTGAATTTATAGACACTGAAGATAATTTATGCATGGGAAATACTGAGAGGATTCCTTTCAAATCTGCTCAGAACAGTGATCCTCAACCCTGACGGTGATAGCAGAGAGCTGCAGGACCAGCCTGAGGCCACACACATACACCCCTCCCCAAGCCCAACCCCCCCTTAGGCCACGTCTGTATTATCTTGACTTAAAATATCTCCTCCACCGCATCCGTCCCCTACGCACTCTCCCACACACACACACACACACACACACACACACACACACACACACACACACACACACACACACACACACACACACTCACACACTCCCGCGCTGTTATCGGCCAGGCATTATCTTATCAAGAGGCGCCAGTACCTTCATCAAACAGTGAGTGGGAGGTAGGGGAGGGGGGGGGCGGTAAGTTACGGGAGAGGGAGTGGGGGGGGGATGGTATGTTACACGAGGGGAGGGGGCGCTGAGGGGATGGGTAGGGGAGAGAGAGTAGGGAAGGTTACAGAAGTGAGGGGACTAGGGGCGATCCAGTTTGCATCAGACCCCCACAGGTTTAGCCGCCTGCGCCACGGATACCCCCTTCCAACCCCCCGCTAAAACTCGACCACGTGGAGCAGACCTAGCGTGCTTCAACAGGGCCATCCTATCCCACACGAAGTACTAAGCTGAACCCCGCACACAGCAAGAGGATTCAGTAACCTCTATAGACACATACACCCGGATATAATACCCCCAAATCAACCTACCCATGCTTCGCGCCCTGGTGAGGCCACTCCAGACCGACAACCAGAGCGCAACTCCATAGTCTCCTGAGACTGATGGATGCCTACTACTACCCCATTAACAGCCACGGAAAAAAAAGAAATGAGAAGATAAAAAAATTCAACTACAAAACCTACCAGGTCGAGAGAGCTGCCCAGGCCAACGATGGGGCAGCAATTGCTGTCAGGAGAAATTGACCACACAAACTCCTAGATAATTTTCATGGGAACTTCCTGGCAATTGAACTCCCATCGACTGAAGGACCGTCTTTATTGGAAGGTGCTGCCAACCCCCAGGACGACCTTACCTTCCCTCGGTGCATATCATGAGACTCACCAGAAGGAACAGACCTGCCTATATCTGACCGCAAAACACAGGACTGTGGATGGGGGTCTGGGAGTTCTACATACACCCACTCCACACATACACCCACTCCACACATACACCCACTCCATATATACACCCACTACACACATACACCCACTACACACACCCAATCCCAGCCACCCACTCATTTCGCGTGATATATATATTATATATATATATATATATATATATATATATATATATATATATATATATATATATATATATATACATATATATATATATATATATATATATATATATATATATATATATATATATATATATATATATATATATATATATATAACACGCAACGCAAATATCAGTGCAAGGTTGCAGTGCTTGGAGGAAAAACAAAAGAGTCGAAGCAAAAGAATACTGAACCAATATAGAGAGCATAGAACAAAGGGGGGGGGAAACAAAGACTATATAATTCTAAGTGGAAGAGGAGTACGAACATGACCAAACCAAAGTCAAGGACCAGCCGGAACTGGAGGGCCAGCCGGCTGGTCAGGGGCCGGCTGGTTAGGGGCCGGCTGGTCAGGGGCCGGCTGGCGAGCGAGATCACCAAGAGAACGAGGAGCAAGTTTATGAAGTTCTTGGTGTAAGCTTTCAAGAAGTTAACTTGCTGGAGCCTGACCTGGCACCCCTAGCCCTAGATCTAAGACCTGCCCTGCCCCCTAGATCTAAGACCTGCCTTGCCCCCTAGATCTAAGACCTGCCCTGCCCCCTAGATCTAAGACCTGCCCTGCCCCCTAGATCTAATCCTTAAGGCCAAAAACTGATGTACTGAAAATAGAAGCGACTCGCGAAATTGACGTGACGTCCTGTTTTCTGTTTGCGAGTCCTCGGGTAGGTTAGGTTCGGGCAATTTAGTGCAACAGTGTAGTGACGTAGGGGACAGGCTGCTCAGATGCCAGACGAACTGGAACAGAAGTGACTGAAGAAGGATCCCAACAAGGAGGGGGGGAAGGGAGAGGGGGGTTTGCCTGTTTGGCCTGGATGTAACGATGGCCAACTGTCAATTCATGTGCCGGTGGGCAACTGTCAAATCATGTACCGGTGGCCAACTGTCAAGTCTCGCGTAAGCGGAATGTAAAGAAGATTTGATTCGTGAAAAAGGTTCACTCTAGGCCGAAATTAGTTACGATTCGTGTTCATACAAAATATTGAACATGAGAAAGGACCACACTTGCCGTGTACAGTTCACCTGGTCACAAACATGACCTGTTCGACCAGGCGACGTCACGTGACAGGCGGTGGAAAATAAACCTCCAAATATTATTTAATATGAACTCGGAGTAACTCGGGCGGCGTCACGAGCTTGCGGTCAAATAGCGGGAACGTCAACCAAAATAGCAAGACTGTGGCTCACATGGGCAGTTTTCGTCCGTCATGCAGTTACTTCATCTTCCGCTCGATACCCTCTACACGGTAAATGTTCACGCCGCTGATGCCGGGCCAATTCGTCCGTCCGTCCGTGTTTGATCGTCCACCCGTGTTTGTAAGCATGTTCGTTCGTCCGTGTGTACTCGTGTTTTTCCCAGTGTGTGAGCGAGAGTTCCACTGTTCGTGTATAGATGCGTATTTCTTTATCCGTATGTGTACGCATATTCACTCGCCCGTGTACACACAAGCTCGTCTCCAGGTGTGTGTGTGTGTGTGTGTGTGTGTGTGTGTGTGTGTGTGTGTGTGTGTGTGTGTGTGTGTGTGTGTGTGTGTGTACGGGTGTTTAGTAGTTCCCGTATGTACTCAAATTTGTTGTTATTTTGTTGGGTAATGAGGTGTTTGTACGACGCTTGAAGTGCTCAAGTCTACGGGTTTGTCGCGCCACATTTCAGTATGTGGGGGAGGAAGAAAATGGGGAAGGGAAGCGAGATGAAATATAGTGAGCAATGTGGGGAGGAAAGAAGGGAGGAAAGGAAGGGAGAAAGAGATGGAGAGTCTGCCTGAACACCAGTAACGAACCAGCCGACAAGGAAATGAAATTGTATTGAATTTTTCCTCAAAACTAAATTAGTGAATTGATGTGTATGGTTGCTTACCCCACTGATTGCTTCGCTACATCTCTCCTTGCTTGCTTCCTCTCTTCTCTCACTCACACACATACCCCACTCCCACCGGCGCCAGGCACCAGGCATTGACACATTACTAAAAACAACAATATGAATGATCAGGCCCGGTTCCTCATCCACCACCGTGTGTGTTGGAGCAAGTCTTAAGAGAGGCGAGTGACCCTCAGCTGTCTAGTGAATGACGTTCCCAGTATCTGTCTGTAGGGAAGACAGCAGTTTGGTATCTTAGTACCCACGACAGGAAGCCAGAGGTAATTAACACAGGTATATACCCCAGTAAAGGTAGTTGCCCGCTTGTGTCACGTGCCCAAGGTTGTGTGGAGTGTGAGCCAGGTGGTAAAGGAAGACTGACGCCATCAACTTACCTGTGGAAGACACCACTCTGGTCAGCGGTACACCCACCTGGCAAGAGAAAGGAAGTTGTTAATAAGATTGATTGATAAAGATTAAGCCACCCAAAAGGTGGCACGGGCATGAATAGCCCGTAAGTGGTAGCCCTTTGAAGCCATTACCAGTATCAAGAGCTGATACTGGAGATCTGTGGAGGTGCGACTGCACCCTGCGTGACTGGAGATGCCTCCCGTAAGTTGTTAGTAATGAGGAGTGCATATTCATAGCCCCCCCCCCCTCCCTCCTTACCCACATCATCCTTTGTTACAATCAATGTTCAACTCAAGGAACAGTAGAACGAGAGGACATAGTTGGAAGCTGGGAAGCGCAGATCAGCCACAGGCATGCCAGAAAGATCTCTGTCAGTCTCACAGTCGTAAATATGTGGAACAAACTAGATGAGGAAGTTGTAGAAGCCAGCTCGACCCACAACTTTAAATGTAAACATGCAGTAAGTTCAATACCAAATTGTAAATATATACATAAAACCACTACATTAGTCCAAGACCGTTGAGAAGGTATTGGTATATAGGTCGACGGCATCCGTGCGGGCACGTGGGTCGTAGGTCGTACACGCACACCTTACAACCTACATAACTCCGGCATAACACAAAAATCAGCAGCATACCCGAAGCAGGCAAACTTGAGAATGGTTTTAATGAACCTAGAGAATGGGTCCTTGAGACCACTGTAAACGGCTCATTGTGGAATATAAGGTCATGGACTCCCCCTAACCCCCCCCCCCCACAGCTGGAGCACATCCCCCCTTACCCCCCCACCACAGCTGGCGCACATACCCCCACCTCCCCTCCCCTACAGCTGGAGCACCTCCCCCCCCCCACAGCAGGCGCACCTCCCCCCCCCCCACCACATGAAGGTTACATGATAACCACTTTTTAAGACTCTCAGTGAAATAGAACTGAACAAAGAAGACATTCAGTATGAGCCAAGGCATATTCTTTTAACTAATAATTCCTGAGTCGATTGCCATAAAAAAACTTATTTCGGTTTTCAAATAAAAGTGTGATGTTTGCTAGATTGCAATATGTTGCTATTGTTGTCCTGTTTGTGGGCGGTCCGGTGTTGTTAGTGCTAGAACTATATTCACTCTAAATCTTTTTATCTCTCAGATTTTTTGAGGTTACCTTTCCCTTCTGGTGTAGATAACCACCTGGTCTCCTCTCTCTCCCTTTCCCATTTTCCTATTATTTGTTGATATTGATTTGTAGCAGTCCTCAGCCCACACCTGGAGTTGTCCTCTGCCCACACCTGGAGTTGTCCTCTGCCCACACCTAGAGTTGTCCTTTGCCCACACCTGGAGTTGTCCTCTGCCCACACCTGGAGTTGTCCTCTGCCCACACCTGGAGTTCGACAAGGTCTTCCTATAATTTTCTGCAATCACCTCGTTTTTTTTTCTCATTCCTCATCAGCTTCGATTCACCTGTCAACATTTGCATGTACGAGCTCATTTCCTGGGGGCAGGTCTTTTAACAATGGTCACATCACTCCGCCACGACACCACCACCTCTGACTGTGACCCTTGTTATTCTGTCCACCAGGAGATGGACCACGACCCTGGATGAAGCCAGACACAGAACTAGACAATCCCTTGTCCCGTTCACTGTTTTTGTAAGTTGTCTCCGCCTGTTTCTCCAACTTGGACAGCAGCCTTTCAAGACGAACCAAATTCTTTTTGACAATCTAGAAAGATAAAAGATAGTCTACCCAGCCTTCATTTTCTTGTCATATCTTGGCAACCTTGACATAAAACTCAGCCACTACTGTCACACATGACGTTCCGCCTCTAAATCCACGTTGACCCTCCTTTAGAAAGTATATCCACTCTCGGTGTTCTATTATTTTCAACTTGGTTACTTTCTCCATCACTTTACACTAAGTGTCACTTGTCAGTAACACTAGTCTGTAATTTAGTGCCTCCTGTCTGTTCCCTTTCTGTAATAATGGGACACACACACACACACACACACACACACACACACTCCAGCTCGCTTCTCCAGCAAAACACAGAAAGCCTTCCAACGTGTTTACTAAATAAATATAGGACCACCTTAATACGTTGACGATATTAGTGACCGGAGGAAAAAGTGGGGTAGGAAGAAAGGAAGGAAGGAGAGAGAGAGAGAGAGAGAGAGAGAGAGAGAGAGAGAGAGAGAGAGAGAGAGAGAGAGAGAGAGAGAGAGAGAGAGAGTGAGTGTACCACTAATCACCCATAACAAAAGCTAATATATATATATATATATATATATATATATATATATATATATATATATATATATATATATATATATATATATATATATATATATATATATATATATATGTCGTACCTAATAGCCAGAACGCACTTCTCAGCCTACTATTCAAGGCCCGATTTGCCTAATAAGCCAAGTTTTCATGAATTAATGTTTTTTCGTCTACCTAACCTACCTAACCTAACCTAACCTAGCTTTTTTTGGCTACCTAACCTAACCTTACCTATAAATATAGGTTAGGTTAGGTTAGGTAGGGTTGGTTAGGTTCGGTCATATATCTACGTTAATTTTAACTCCAATAAAAAAAAATTGACCTCATACATAGAGAAAAGGATTGCTTTATCATTTCATAAGAAAAAAATTATAGTAAATATAATAATTCAGGAAAACTTGGCTTATTAGGCAAATCGGGCCTTGAATAGTAGGCTGAGAAGTGAGTTCTGGCTACTAGGTACGACATATATATATATATATATATATATATATATGTCGTACCTAGTAGCCAGAACTCACTTCTCAGCCTACTATGCAAGGCCCGATTTGCCTAATAAGCCAAGTTTTCATGAATTAATGTTTTTTCGTCTACCTAACCTACCTAACCTAACCTAACCTAGCTTTTTTTGGCTACCTAACCTAACATTACCTATAAAAATAGGTTAGGTTAGGTTAGGTAGGGTTGGTTAGGTTCGATCGTATATCTACGTTAATTTTAAATCCAATAAAAAAAAATTTACGTCATACATAATGAAATGGGTAGCTTTATCATTTTATAAGAAAAAAATTAGAGAAAATATATTAATTCAGGAAAACCAGGCTTATTAGGCAAATCGGGCCTTGCATAGTAGGCTGAGAAGTGAGTTCTGGCTACTAGGTACGACATATATATATATATATATATATATATATATATATATATATATATATATATATATATATATATATATATATATATATATATATATATATATATATACATATATATATTAGCTTCATCTGGCGGCCGGGTCTGGGTCCCGGGAACACCGGAGTCCCCTTCATAGAACACGCAATCACGGCGCTAAAAATGACTCTCCCTGCTGGCCATATAGCCCCACTCTCAGGCCATGGTCTTCACTGCCCCACACTCTCAGGCCATTGTCTTCACTACCCCACACTCTCAGGCCATGGTCTTCACTGCCCCACACTCTCAGGCCATTGTCTTCACTGCCCACACTCTCAGGCCATTGTCTTCACTACCCAACACTTTCAGGCCATGGTCTTCACTGCCCCACACTCTCAGGCCATGGTCATCACTGCCCCACACTCTCAGGCCATTGTCTTCACTGCCCACACTCTCAGGCCATTGTCTTCACTACCCAACACTTTCAGGCCATTGTCTTCACTGCCCACACTCTCAGGCCATGGTCTTCACTACCCCACAGTCTTAGGCCATGGTCTTCACTACCCCACAGTCTCAGGCCATGGTCTTCACTACCCCACACTCTCAGGCCATGGTCTTCACTGCCTCACACTCTCAGGCCATGGTCTTCACTGCCCCCCACTCTCAGGCCATGGTCTTCACTGCCCCACACTCTCAGGCCATGGTCTTCACTACCGTCACACTCTCAGGCCATGGTCTTCACTACCCCACACTCTCAGGCCATGGTCTTCACTACCCCACACTCTCAGGCCATGGTCTTCACTGCCCACACTCTCAGGCCATGGTCTTCACTGCCTCACACTCTCAGGCCATGGTCTTCACTACCCCACACTCTCAGGCCATGGTCTTCACTACCCCACAGTCTCAGGCCATGGTCTTCACTACCCCACACTCTCAGGCCATGGTCTTCACTACCCCACACTCTCAGGCCATGGTCTTCACTGCCCCACACTCTCAGGCCATTGTCTTCACTGCCCACACTCTCAGGCCATTGTCTTCACTACCCAACACTTTCAAGCCATTGTCTTCACTGCCCACACTCTCAGGCCATGGTCTTCACTACCCCACAGTCTCAGGCCATGGTCTTCACTACCCCACAGTCTCAGGCCATGGTCTTCACTACCCCACACTCTCAGGCCATGGTCTTCACTGCCTCACACTCTCAGGCCATGGTCTTCACTGCCCCCCACTCTCAGGCCATGGTCTTCACTACCGTCACACTCTCAGGCCATGGTCTTCACTACCGTCACACTCTCAGGCCATGGTCTTCACTACCCCACACTCTCAGGCCATGGTCTTCACTGCTCCACACTCTCAGGCCATGGTCTTCACTACCCCACACTCTCAGGCCATGGTCTTCACTGCCCACACTCTCAGGCCATGGTCTTCACTGCCTCACACTCTCAGGCCATGGTCTTCACTACCCCACACTCTCAGGCCATGGTCTTCACTACCCCACACTCTCAGGCCATGGTCTTCACTACCCCACACTCTCAGGCCATGGTCTTCACTGCCCCACACTCTCAGGCCATGGTCTTCACTACCCCACACTCTCAGGCCATGGTCTTCACTACCCCACACTCTCAGGCCATGGTCTTCACTGCCCCACACTCTCAGGCCATGGCCTTCACTACCCCACAGTCTCAGGTCATGGTCTTCACTACCCCACACTCTCAGGCCATGGTCTTCACTGCCCCACACTCTCAGGCCATGGTCTTCACTGCCCCACACTCTCAGGCCATGGTCTTCACTACCCCCACACTCTCAGGCCATGGTCTTCACTACCCCACACTCTCAGGCCATGGTCTTCACTGCCCCACACTCTCAGGCCATGGTCTTCACTACCCCCACACTCTCAGGCCATGGTCTTCACTACCCCACACTCTCAGGCCATGGTCTTCACTGCCCCACACTCTCAGGCCATGGTCTTCACTGCCCCACACTCTCAGGCCATGGTCTTCACTACCCCCACACTCTCAGGCCATGGTCTTCACTACCCCACACTCTCAGGCCATGGTCTTCACTACTCCACACTCTCAGGCCATGGTCTTCACTACCCCCACACTCTCAGGCCATGGTCTTCACTACCCCACATTCTCAGGCCATGGCCTTCACTGCCCCACACTCTCAGGCCATGGTCTTCACTACCCCCACACTCTCAGGCCATGGTCTTCACTACCCCCACACTCTCAGGCCATGGTCTTCACTACCCCACACTCTCAGGCCATGGTCTTCACTACTCCACACTCTCAGGCCATGGTCTTCACTACTCCACACTCTCAGGCCATGGTCTTCACTACCCCCACACTCTCAGGCCATGGTCTTCACTGCTCCACACTCTCAGGCCATGGTCTTCACTACTCCACACTCTCAGACCATGGTCTTCACTACCCCACACTCTCAGACCATGGTCTTCACTACTCCACACTCTCAGGCCATGGTCTTCACTACCCCACACTCTCAGGCCATGGTCTTCACTACTCCACACTCTCAGGCCATGGTCTTCACTACCCCACACTCTCAGGCCATGGCCTTCACTACCCCACACTCTCAGGCCATGGTCTTCACTACTCCACACTCTCAGGCCATGGTCTTCACTACCCCACACTCTCAGGCCATGGTCTTCACTACCCCACACTCTCAGGCCATGGTCTTCACTACCCCACACTCTCAGACCATGGTCTTCACTACCCCACACTCTCAGGCCATGGTCTTCACTACCCCACACTCTCAGACCATGGTCTTCACTACTCCACACTCTCAGGCCATGGTCTTCACTACTCCACACTCTCAGGCCATGGTCTTCACTACCCCACACTCTCAGGCCATGGTCTTCACTACCCCACTCTCAGGCCATGGTCTTCACTACCCCACACTCTCAGGCCATGGTCTTCACTACCCCACACTCTCAGGCCATGGTCTTCACTACCCCACACTCTCAGGCCATGGTCTTCACTACCCCACACTCTCAGGCCATGGTCTTCACTACCCCACACTCTCAGGCCATGGTCTTCACTGCCGTCACACGCACAATGCCTTGTGTCACTCACCGTTCATACCGCCACTCTCTTTACTACCCGCATTGTTAACTAAAACACATTTTTTTAACCTTTACGCCACGCACGCACAAAAGCACGCGCACGCACGCACAAAAGCACGCGCACACACGCAAGCGTGGTTGAGGAGACGTTGTGGACCTTCTACACCACCTAATACAACTTTCACCAGATCAACATTAATATTTTTTGGAGTTTTAGGCTAATGCTACCCTCAATCAAAATGGTAAACACCCCCCATCTTCCCAATTAATACCAAACCGATCCATAAGACTATTACTCCACGGGGAAGAACAAACTTTCCAATGCTCAGATTATAACCGAGGCCTCATATCAGTACTGTACTAATAGTTCAGTGCCAGCAGGCGGGAGAGGTAACAGCTGTGCCTGTACCATAGGGTACAATAGGGTAACCCATAGGTTAACTTCCAGATAACCTCAAGAAAGGTGTGTGTGTGTGTGTGTGTGTGTGTGTGTGTGTGTGTGTGTGTGTGTGTGTGTGTGTGTGTGTGTGTGTGTGTGTGTGTGTGTGGTGCAAGTCTCAACACACAGGACAGGCGACAAGTGCTCCCATCACTCCTTACTGTTTCAACACAAATGCACTGAAACTCTTTGTCTTCCTCTTACCTGACCTTTAGCATTTCTTGAGTCTATTTGGGGTGGCCTCCCAGACCTGGTCTGTGGCGTGGCCTCCCAGATGACCTCCCGGATGACGGCCTCCAGCTCCCTATACGTATTTTTCTAGCCACATGTGAGGTCATCCTACGGGCCACATGTGAGGTCATCTATCAGGCCACATGTGAGGTCATTCTTCACGCTGCCTGCGAGATCATCCTTCAGACTCCAGGAATGTACTCCACACCTGCAGGAAGGTCGTAGTCGAGAGGCTTTGCCTTCTCTGGTTAGTAAGACACGAAGTAGTTCAAATATTCTTGGCGAGAAGTCGTGAGGACTTCATTTGGCGGCGATAAATCGATTTTCATACGTCGGGACTCAGGTCCATCGGGACGTAGGTCTTCCCTAGTGCCACCCTTCAAGGGTTAACCCCCCCCCCCCTTGGAGGACCCTTCAGACTTAAGAAGCCCCTTGTAAACCCTTCAGGATTAGGACGCACCTTCAAGGACCTTCGGGATAAAGACGCCCCTGGTTGACCACACCACCAACCAGACAGCTGGTCAGAGACCGAGCCACGGGGACGTTGATCCCCGGAACCAACGCCTAGAACAGATTGTAAGGAGCTACGTGATTAGGACGCCACTTGTAGGTCCCTCCGAGATACAGACGACCCTTGTAGAGCCCCACCAAGGTTATGACATCAATCGTGCAATCTTTCAGAATCAGGACGCCCCTGATGTGATATTGCAGAATGTTAATCAAATCAAATCTGTATATCTGGTACAATCAGAGAACACTGTATAAACATCAGAGGTCCGCGGTTGTTCAACATCCTCCCAGCGAGCATAAGAAATATTGCCGGAACAACCGTGGACATCTTCAAGAGGAAACTAGATTGTTTCCTCCAAGGAGTGCCGGACCAACCGGGCTGTGGTGGGTATGTGGGCCTGCGGGCAGCTCCAAGCAACAGCCTGGTGGACCAAACTCTCACAAGTCAAGCCTGGCCTCGGGCCGGGCTTGGGGAGTAGAAGAACTCCCAGAACCCCATCAAGCAGTATCAACCAGGTATCAAATGATGCCCCTAGTAGTAACTTGTACGATTATGACGCAATTATATGATCTTGTGGGATTAAAACGCAATTCGAGCGGTCTTGCAGGAGAGATAACCTCTGCAGTTTTTCACTCAGAAGATCATTCATTTCAAGAGGCCAAGATAAGAGCATACACAACCACCTCCACTAACAGAGCCTCGAGATTCTTGTACCCCAAGACGAGTCACTTCCATAACACCCGCCACCTTGACCACTGTACGCCCAACCACTTGGCCTTGACGGTAGAGCGACAGTCTTGCTTCTTGCAGGTCGGCGTTCAATCTCCGACCATCCAAGTGGTTGGGCACCATTCCTTTCCCTCTGTCCCATCCCAAATCCTTAACCTGACCCCTTCCCAGTGCAATATAGCTGTAATGTCTTGGCGCTTTCCCTCCCTGACAATTCCCTTCCCTTGACCACTGTCCCCTCAGGATATTCCCGAACACCAACCTCTAACAATGTCCTCATACAATAGCGATAGTCAGGGCGAAAGGAAGGAAACTATGAGGGGAAAAAGCGCCAAGCCATTATGACTATATAGTACTGGGAAGGGGGTCAGAATAAGGATTTGGGATAGGACGGGGGGAAAGGAATGGTGCCAAACCACTTGGACGGTCGGGGATTGAACGCCGACCTGCATGAAGCGAGACCGTCGCTGTGCCGTCCAGCCCAAGTGGTTGGACTCCGAGAAGCACTGAATCATTAGACTCCAACACGAAGACCAACAGCAGTGAATGAGAGGTTCGAGAGGTGAGTGAGACGAGTAAGGAAGCTGCCCCTCTCGACATCAACAGGATCATGACCCATGGGATGGCGCGGTGCCTCAACCAACCACCAGATGCTTGTATCAAATGGTGGCACTCACTCGCTCACCGAAAAATTTTTAAGTGAAAAAGATTTTTACAGGTAATAAATAAAGGGGTTTATATTAAGGTGGGAGGTTGCATATGTCAGAGTTGCAGACACGTCTGTACTAAACCTGTCACGAACTATTATTTAACCACATTGATGAGGAATTCTACACGTCAAATGTTGTTATGCAACAGACGTTACTAGCCTGGTGTGTACTAGAGTAAACTGCTTCTGACTGATGCTCACTCAAGGCCACTTTCTAGCAGAGACTCTAGGAGCGTTTTCCCATCCAGGGCCTCGTGCCAGGCCACCTGTACTCAACACCCATCTTTATTACTTTGCATCTGCCGGAGTTAAACTCTAACATCCACTTGTTAGACGATTTCTATAACTTATCCTCTTGTAGCTTCTTGCAGCCTTCCTTTGTTCGGTGTGGCTTCATTTTCTGGCTTGTGTTCTCGGTGTGGAGGAGAGAGAGAGAGAGAGAGAGAGAGAGAGAGAGAGAGAGAGAGAGAGAGAGAGAGAGAGAGAGAGAGAGAGAGAGAGAGAGAGAGAGAGAGAGAGAGAGAAAGAGAGAGCAAGGAGGAGACGGGATCACGATAGGTCCTGCTTGTCAGGCTAAATGGAAGAGAGGCCATGCAGATTTTTAAAGGGTGAATGACAAGATGTGAAGGTGAGGAGAAGGAGGTGGGAAATGATAATGAGATGGTGCTGGTGTAGGGATAAGTGGATGGCGAGATCCAGGAGTGAGATGTCAACTTCTGACAAATGTCTACTATTTTCCCGCCTTCTGGAGATAATTATTCCTTCCTAAGCTATCCACTGTTTTGTGTGTGTGTGTGTGTGTGTGTGTGTGTGTGTGTGTGTGTGTGTGTGTGTGTGTATGTGTGTGTGTGTGTGTGTGTGTGTATGTGTGTGTGTGTGTGTGTGTGTGTGTGTGTGTATGTGTGTGTGTGTGTGTGTGTGTGTGTGTGTGTGTGTGTGTGTGTGTGTGTGTGTGTGTGTGTGTGTGTGTGTGTGTGTGTGTGTGTGTGTGTGTGTGTATGTGTGTGTGTGTGTGTGTGTGTGTGTGTGTGTGTGTGTGTGTGTGTGTGTATATATGTGTGTGTGTGTGTGTGTGTGTGTGTGTGTGTGTGTGTGTGTGTGTGTGTGTGTGTGTGTGTGTGTGTGTGTGTGTGTGTGTGTGTGTGTGCGCGCGCGCGCGTGCAGACCTGCTCTATGGTATACGCAAAATTTTCTTATCGTATGGAGGAGGAGAAAGTCTCTAGGTCATCAGGAGAGCGCACCAGTCAGGATTTTATGGACAAAAACCACTCGCGGATCTTAAGATTCCAGGAAGAATTTGCAGTAACTCTGTTGGGAGAATGGAGTGAGGCTGCGGGTTGCCCCGAGGCCTTCAGTAAGTGCCAGGGGGTGGGGAGGGGGAAGTGCCAGAGAGTGCCAGAGAGTGCCTCGTGAGTCGAGGAAGGTAGTGGTGATGGGGGGGGGGGGTAAAGCTGGCCCTGGAGCCCATCACAGGTGCCAGGAGAGGGCTCCGTAGCAACTAATCCTAAGTGTCAGGGAAGGTTAATGGTTCTGGTCAGCCTCCCCTTGTGAGTACTGTGAGAGGAAGCTTGTTATAATGAACTGTCTGAGAGATGCTTCCGTGGAGATCTGCTCTCATACACCTCATGGAAGCTGGAGGTAGCAGTTAAGCAGGGTATGTCTGAACTACTCGTGGGCAGTCAGGCCTGCTCACTGCCACGGTACAGGTCGACAATGACCTCTGTTACCTTCACAATCCCTGCTCACTTTCTCAGAAGCAAACGTCACGCCAGAAGAAATAGGCTGGTGGGCCAAGAAGACCATAGTGGCTATACCGGGAGCATTCTGAGATCCTCAGGCGGGCTCCTATCGTTTGACCAGATGTATTCCCCAATCTTGAGGTTATCTTGAGTTGATTTCGGGGCTTTAGTGTCCCCGCGGCCCGGTCCTCGGCCAGGCCTCCACCCCCAAGAAGCAGCCCGTGACAGCCGACTAACTCCCAGGTACCTATTTACTACAAGGTAACAGGGGCATCAAGGTGAAAGAAACTCTGCCCATCGTTTCTCGCCGGCGCCCGGGATCGAACCCGGGACCACAGGATCACGTGTCCAGCGTGCTATCCGCTCGGCCGGCTGGCTCCCTCATGTTCCCCCAAGCTGTACAAAAGTGTACCATGGGTCACGGGACAAGCAATCACTCTCACTATAAAAACCAGATTGTTCTAGGGCGCCGGCAACCACTTAGGAGCCCCTTCAAGTTCAAGTATGTTTATTGAGACAAGAAAAAATTACATCTTGAAGGGATAGAGAAGCTTAGGCTATTTCCACCCCCCCCCCCCATAGGAGCCCCTCGTCACAACTATGATGGTAATTGTAGTGTCTCACTTGGGAAGCTGTAATGAGTAGTAGGCGAGGTATCTGTTGTAGGGGAGGAGAGTCACCTGGGACCCCCCATAGTGTGTACTATGAGGGGACAATAATAGGGGTCAACTGGATCCCACAGTGAGTGCTAAGAAAGGGTCAATTATCAAAGTGTCCCCTGGGATCCCCTAGTGAGAGCGAGTATCTTGAGTATCTTGAGATGATTTCGGGGCTTTTTAGTGTCCCCGCGGCCCGGTCCTCGACCAGACCACCCCCAGGAAGCAGCCCGTGACAGCTGACTAACACACAGGTACCTATTTTACTGTTAGGTAACAGGGACACAGGGTGAAAGAAACTCTGCCCATTGTTTCTCGCCGGCGCCTGGGATCGAACCCAGGACCACAGGATCACAAGTCCAGTGTGCTGTCCGCTCGGCCGACCGGCTCCCCAGTAAGGAGTAAGGGTTATATTAGGGGCGGGTGGGAAGGTTGCTCTGGACCTCCGGTGTAAAGGTCACCTACAAGGTCAGGACAGGTGGCAGAGGAACTGGACGACCTTTACCAAGCACCCTGATACCCTACAAGAGTGAGGCCGCCCCATTATAACTATTTATAACTCGCTGCCTTACTTGCAAGACTCCGCGTCTCTGTAACACACTTGGTGAACAGGAAGACCAGGAGAAAGTGGAAGATCTTAATGAGGAAGTTAAGAAAGACTATGTAAATGTAAACGCCACCAGCTGTGATTACAGGCACTATATGAGCTTTAGCTCTTGGGTCAAGCCTCTCACTATACGTCACCTGATGAAAAGGTTCCTAAACACTGTCATATCTATCTTGAGATTATCTTGAGATGATTTCGGGGCTTTTAGTGTCCCCGCGGCCCGGTCCTCGACCAGGCCTCCACCCCCCAGGAAGCAGCCCGTGACAGCTGACTAACACCCAGGCACCTATTTTACTGCTAGGTAACAGGGGCATAGGGCGAAAGAAACTCTGCCCATTGTTTCTCGCCGGCGCCCGGGATCGAACCCGGGACCACAGGATCACAAGTCCAGCGTGCTGTCCGCTCGGCCGACCGGCTCCATTTAATTACATATATGGGATCTGCCTCCGCCACTGTTTTATTCTACGAGTCTAGACAAATCAAGCCTGTTAAGTATCTAGAGTAATTTGTATGCCGCAATCATGCCTCCACTATTTATCCTCTTTCTTCCAGTGATGCGAGAATTATATTATTTAGTCTTTCGCCCCATGCAACAGATGGTTCTCAGCTCTGGTCTGGTGGCATAGCTGTGATCAGCAAATATAGATATAAAAACATGCAGGTACTCTGGGCTAGGACCTAATACTGAGTCTTGTTGGACCACAAGGTTCAGTATTAGGTCCTCAACCTGCTTGCACCACTCTTGTAATATTCTGTCTTCGCTTTTGTGTGTGTAATTACCTAAGTAATTACCTAAGTGTAATTACCTAAGTGTAGTTACAGGATGAGAGCTACGCTCGTGGTGTCCCGTCTTCCCAGCACTCTTTGTCATATAACGCTTTGAAACTACTGACGGTCTTGGCCTCCACCACCTTCTCACTTAACTTGTTCCAACCGTCTACCACTCTATTTGCGAAGGTGAATTTTCTTATATTTCTTCGGCATCTGTGTTTAGCTAGTTTAAATCTATGACCTCTTGTTCTTGAAATTCCAGGTCTCAGGAAGTCTTCCCTGTCGATTTTATCAATTCCTGTAACTATTTTGTATGTAGTGATCATATCACCTCTTTTTCTTCTGTCTTCTAGTTTTGGCATATTTAATGCTTCTAACCTCTCCTCGTAGCTCTTGCCCTTCAGTTCTGGGAGCCACTTAGTAGCATGTCTTTGCACCTTTTCCAGTTTGTTGATGTGCTTCTTAAGATATGGGCACCACACAACAGCTGCATATTCTAGCTTTGGCCTAACAAAAGTCATGAACAATTTCTTTAGTGATTTTATAGGACAAGCAAATAAGAACACAGGGAAAGCAAGATTTTAGATTATCCAGCAAATATTTTATGAAATACATTACAAAACAGGACACTCCTGTTCAGACGGTAAAGTGCAGATGCTTGGTTCCATCAAGTGCCAAAGTTATTCACTTGTGGCTAATAGAAAGGAACAACAAAATTTAAGGGATGATAAAAGCATTACAAGAATGAAAAGTTAAGTTTTGGAGAGCCTCTAGGAAATAGGTACAGTAATTATCAAGAGGCGGCACCAAGCCAGGGAGAACAGTTAGCACTATGATCCTCTAGGAAATACTTACTGTAACTAGGAGATCCTGGGATGGAGCGAGGGATAAGGGCTTCAGAAACTGTTGTAAGTGATGTAACACAGCCTGTGTGTGTGTGTGTGTGTGTGTGTGTGTGTGTGTGTGTGTGTGTGTGTGTGTGTGTGTGTGTGTGTGTGTGTGTGTGTGTGTGTGAGCAAGCTCGTACATACGTATAATCCTCCCTTGGCGATTATACGCTACTGAACCAACTATCTTCCCTCGCTAACTTGGCCCTTACCACCTCCTTAACTTGGCCCTCACCACCACATTACCCACGCTTGTACCTCCCCCCCCCCACCACCACCACACCACCACCCCCCCCCCCACCACCACCACCCCCCCCCCCCCACCACCACCACCCCCCCCACCACCACCCCTCCAGGGCTACCCCAGGCCAACCCGTTCTCGCAAATTCGTAAAGTCAATATTGAATTATTAACTACGTGCATAGGTGATATACTAAACATAATAGATGCCCTTAAAAAGATTCATAGAAAACACCGACCTTACCTAACCTTGTTAGTATCTTAAGATAAGCATCTTATTGCTTCGTAATTACAATTATTACTTAACCTATACCTATTATAGGTTAGGTAATAATTGTAATTACGAAGCAATAAGATGCTTATCTTAAGATACTAACAAGGTTAGGTAAGGTCGGTGTTTTCTATGAATCTTTTTAAGGGTATCTATTATGTAAAGTATGTCACCTATGCACATATTTAATAAGTCAATATTGACTTATTAAATTTGCGAGAACGGGTTGCCCAGGCACAACTCCCTAAGAGCTCCCCGCCTCTTGACTTGGTAACATCCAGCACCATCAAACGCAGCTACCAAACTTCTCAACCATTTTCCGTTTCTGAACGAGAGCTTGGGTGTTGAGACAGAGACAGCAGGGGTCGTGGAGCCCAAGCTCAACCCCCGCAAGCACCACTAGGTTGTAATAACAAGGGCCCGGCTATTGTAATATATTAACACTTGAATGGTCCCCAAGCCATTTTTACAGCCATGAACTCTTAATGGCCTCTGAAGGATTCGAACCTGGACTGCCAGTGTCTCCCCACTGGCCGTCCAGCACCGTAACCACTAGACCAGCAATGCCCTAAACGTGCCGGGAAGCCATGGGGGGGGGGAAGCATTAACAAAACAACGCAGGTGGAGGGAAGGATTTATCAGGGGAAAACGCCCAGCCATTATGACTATATAGTACTGGGAAGGGGTCAGGATAAGGAGCTGTGACGGGACGGGGAGAAAGAAATGATGAAACGTACACTTGGACGGTCGGGGGATTGAACGCCGACCTGCATGAAGCGAGACCGTCGCTCTACCGTCCAGCCCAAGTGGCACGCAGGTGGAAACAACGTATCCAAATGTGTCAGAAGGCAATTAAAAAGAACTTTACCACTGTCCCCTTACCTTCCTGACCCCTGCAAACCCCCTCCCCCCCCCCCCCCCGAAGACTACTGTGAAGTACCCAGTAAACCACAAGTATACCCCCCTCCTCACCCCCCCCCCCCTTGCATACTCTGCAAACCCAATTTCAAAAACCGACTTGTCTTACACTACTAAAACTTCCTCCCCTGCTCCTGACAGTAATTGAAATTGTCTAAACTTGGGCAGACCCCCCCCCCCCCTCCCGCCGCACCCTCGGGCTCCTGCTTATCCACACTCAACTTTCCACAACAAGTTTTCACACGCAATTTTCTGCGTGTTTGTGTGACTTGATGGTGTAGCAGCGTGCTTGAACCCCACCTCTACACCCCGCCCCACCCACCCCTTGGTGGGCAGGGGAGAGGGGGGAGGGTGGGGCTGGGTGCTGAGGTAGGTGGAGTGTTTTCACTAAGTAATGCTTTCAACCGGAGGTAACGTCTATGGATGGCAGGTATAATGGATGGCAGGTACAATGGATGACTAGGTATTCACAACTAGGTGAATACAATGTGTTGTTTCAATAGATGGGTGTTGTGAGTGGCAATGCGACGCCCCCACATGTCACTTGCTCCATCTAAAAACTGGTGTTGGCTCCTCATTTCGCGCATCTCACTTTGTCACATTACCGACCAGCTCCTCCTATCTGGTGGTTCCCTAACATCCGCCTCGGCCCGCCCCGGCCCGCCTCGGCCCGCCTCGGCCCGCCCCATCATTTCCTGGGGTGGGCGGCCACGCCCTCCATCACCTGATCACCGTGTAAGTAGTCGCGCCACTTCAATAAAGGTGAAAGGGGGATCTACTCCAGTATATAAACCGTCCCTAGGGGTATCCCAAGGCTCTAGTTTACACCCATATAACTCAGTATATTTACAATTACTGTGGTGTCCTCTTTTTCCGGAGGGTTGAGGGGCCACGCTAAGGACGCCTCGACCCCCTACAGCACTTAGGTATAATCATAACAGAAGAATGTCTTTTGAAATATGTGCCTTGTCCCAAAAGGTTTGGGGAGGAAGGGCAGAATGGGAAGGAATTTTGGGAGCCGTGTCTGAGATGTGTCGGACGACGTGACTATGTGCTCAGTCATAGCAATTAATCTATAAAAATCAATCACAGTTGTCTCCAATACCTGGCTTCATTTTACTTAGAAATAATAATTAATTAGTCGAACTGCACAATATACCTGAAGCGCATATATATATATATATGTATATATATATATATATATATATATATATATATATATATATATATATAGAGAGAGAGAGAGAGAGAGAGAGAGAGAGAGAGAGAGAGAGAGAGAGAGAGAGAGAGAGAGAGAGAGAGAGAGAGAGAGCTAAGGTACACCTTTAGCACCGTCAGAGGCAGAGGGCAAGTCCATACAAGCAGACAAAAATGGAATGTATATATTCCATGGAGAAGTGACGAGAAGTGAAGCGGGTCTCTCTCTCTCTTCAAGTGGGGTTAATACTCTCGTCGTGCATTATCACTAGCTTGTTGTGTCGAGCACTGTGCAGCACACTGGCAGGTCTCTCTCGGTCTCTTGGTCTTGTGCACGGTGGTCCGCAGCTTGCTGTAACTAGTGACCAGTTACAGTTACTGTTGCTAGTGACTGTAACCTGGAGCCAGATTCACGAAGCAGTTACGCAAGCACTTATGAATCAGTACATCTTTTCTCAATCTTTGGCGGGTTTGTTTACAATTATTAAACAGTTAATGAGCTCCGAAGCACCAGGAGGCTGTTTATAACAATACCAACAGTTGATTGGCAAGTTTTCATGCTTGTAAACTGTTTAATAAATGTAACCAAAGTCGTCAAAGATTGAGGAATGATGTACACGTTCGTAAGTACTTGCGTAACTGCTTCGAGAATCTGGTGAATCAGCCACCTTGAGAGAGACAGTGTAAGAATCAGCCCGTCCTCCAAACAAAGATCCAAAAGTGATTCCGTGCACCCGCCAAACCCCCTGTTTATGAATGAAAAACAGTTTACACACGACTCACAACTGCTGACGTTCGAACATATCCGGAACAAGTGCTTCACTGACGAATTTTGTTCGAATCACAACGCTATAAATGCTTCACCCACGTACTACAAATACAAATAATCGCCAACAGAACCTAAACACCTAACCTATGCCTATCCTATGCCTATATATACACAATATGCTAATATATTATAATATTAATTTATACTTGCGACAATTCCCGTTTTGAATGAACAGCATGTTAGAATTTATGAATGCGTCTGTGGGGTTGACCGCTGAATGTAATGGACTTGAGTCGAGGACGGGTTTAAGAATAAGTGTCACTACAGGGAGAGCTATTGACCAATGGGAGGCAGCGGCTATGTTTACCCTCCCCTTCAACCCCCCCGCCCCCGACCAAACTCGAGCACGTGGTTGTATAACCTTCGCTTGTAACAACCCGGGAATCCCTCCGCTTATTATCCAACCCGGTAATTTGTTCCACTAATCAGTCGCCACATTTCCAAACCAATATTTACCTGTGTTTTCTAAATACAAACTAATTCAATTTGTATCCATTATTTTGTGTTCTATTTTTGTGCTGGTATATTTAACACGATATGAATATACCCTTTGGTATAACCATTTACCCATATATATATGGGTAAATATATATATGGGTATATATATATATGTATATATATATATATATATATATATATATATATATATATATATATATATATATATATATATATATATATATATATATATATATATGGATATATGTATACTTCCTCTGCCTTACACCCATCTTCTTACACTCTGGAGGATGTTCGTCTAGCTTCCTTAACCTCTCAAATATAGCTGGAAAAAGGTGTGTGTGTGGTCATCCCGGTCTTACATATTACGTCGCTTTTCACTCGTATGCGCAAGCAGGTTAAAAAGAGGATGTAATAGAAAATGGAATCGGCTCATGAAAGTGACGTACTGTCCCGTTTTTCTTTTTTGGGTCCTCTGGCTTACTCGGTTAGGTTAGGAGAGGAAACTTTCAATTAACGCTTTTAATGACTTTTTGAAACCTTATGAGAGCTTCTAGCCCCCCTAACCTACCAGTGGACCCTTAACTTGCTGTTTTGGAAAAAAATCCAAAATTTATTTGTAATTATTTTGGCCGTAGCGCATACGTGCGAAAAGCGACGTAATTTGTAAGAAGACTCTCGGGTATAAATACAACATTCTACTTGCTCAGTTATGTGTGTTGATACACAGCTACATTGGTCTCGGGCCCCATAAGCTGCTTGGAAAAACAGTGCTCAATGTGTCGAAATCTGCATCACTCATCTCCAAGATGGTGTCATCTTGAGGTTACCTTGAGGGGGTTTTACGGGGCTTGGTGACCCCGCGGCCCGGTACTCGACCTCGGGCACTGTTACTGCCCTCGTTCAGGATACTACACATAGTACCCTGAACTCCATCAGCCACTATTCTGAACTGTAATTGCTATAAGTGTTACATGCTCTTCCTGATTGTCACTGGCTTAGCTAAACGACCTTAACGGGTTATTACAGAAGCGATTATGTGCCTCTGTAACCCTTTCCACCACCGCCCACGGGATAGGTATCGGGTGCATAATACAGAAATAAATTGAATTACGCAGTCTTCATACGAGTACAAGCTTCTATACATGCCTTCTTTTGTATTATTAGATGTATACTTTTTTACCTGCTTGGCCATTATTTTCCGACAAGCAGCAGTTCTGGGGGGCATTGTTGTGCTACAGCAGTTTAACACTGTATCAAACTGCTGCAAGACAGCAATATCCCAAACCTGTACACACACACTGGGTCAGGGAGCAGTGCTGGATTCTCTAAGCGCCTCGGGGCGGGTTGACGGAGGAGCGGAGTGTCCAGGTATTCTTCTTCTTCTGCAAGATAAATATTTTAAATACGTTCTTTTTTATTTTAATTAGCGTTAATTACGTTTGGAACCCAGGGAGAGGGTGACCTAGTTCCTGGCCTCTCTGGGGGGCTTTGGTGGTGGTAATGTGTTGATTGGTTCAGGGTCACACACACACACACACACACACACACACACACACACACACACACACACACACACACACACACACACACACACACAGTTACGGAATGCCTTATCGTGTTATTGCGTCGCATAAAAAAATGGCACTGTTATTTAATAGTAATACTTTCAATATTACAGGGAGAACAAGGTCAACGACCGTGAAGGTCGTTAACGGTCAGCACGGTGTGGCTCGTCCGGTGGCGGGAATTCTGTTAGCCAATCAGAATCACCGGGCGAGGCAATGAGCGCTGGTCGGAGCATGAACTGAACAGTACTCTACTCACTCCCATTCGGTCGACATGCCGTCGTCGTGTGTGTATGTGTGACCAGTAGGCCCCAACTGTGACAGCGTGTTCCACATCTCCAGCGACACGGACCTTAGGATGTACTGGCATGGTCGACTCCGTGGGACGTTTTTGAAAACTACAGCTGTTCTGTATTATTGAACCCATTCCGAAAAGTAGATGGTCCTTAAGGGTTGAATCGACTGACGAGTGGCGGCCATCTCTTTGGCATATACATAAGGTTTTGGTGTATATATTACTGTACATGTAAGTACAGTGTCTTTATATTATATATATCTATCTATCTATCTTTAACTGTACATATAATGTACCCCCGTGTTTTAGTGATATAGCTGAATATATCTATTACTCTTCTCCAAAATTATTTCTTGTCCTCGGTCAGGTCTCTGAGAATTAAGTGTCGCACCAGACAATAGGTCATGCTGAGACTGACGCCTGAAAAAATCAAAGTATCCATTTGGATTACAAAGCATAAGAAAAGCACTTACAGAACAAACCTATTTTAAATGTGTTGGGTTTCGACAGTTCGATCCCAACACAAACACACTGTAGGAGCAACACACACACACTTAGGGGGGGGATCGCGGCTGAGTGGACAGCGCTCGGGGATCGTAGTCCCAAGGGCCCGGGTTCGATTCCCGGCAAAGGCGGAAACAAACGGGCAGTTTCTTTCACCCTGATGCCCCTGTTCATCTAGCAGTAAATAGGTACCTGGGAGTTCCTGGGGATGTGTGTGTGTGTACGCGTGCGTGTGTTTGAGAGAAATATATGTAGTAGACACAACAGAAGAAAAAAACTACATAGGCTAGAAAGGCGGGGTCCAAGAGCTAATGGCTCCACCGGGACACAAGCCCTCCCCAGAACTGTGATGTTGTCCTCAACATGTATATCATTCTATTTCCAACACATTACACCCTCTTTAAGGCCGTAACGCGCACCATAAAATGTCTGGGGAAAAAACTATTATTTTCCCGCTGTAAATCAGCGTCTGGCCTCTTATTACCCCGGCCATTATCTCTCTCTCTTCTCCGCTCTGCTTTACCTCCACACACCTCTAAACACCTGCCGGCCACACACACGCGGGTATCAGCGCGCCGGCCACACACGCGGGTATCAGTGCGCCGGCCACACACGCGGGTATCAGCGCGCCGGCCACACACGCAGGCAATGCAAGGACGCCCGAGAAATGGCAACAGGAATTTAATACCAGTGAGTGAAGGGACGGGACAGTGAAAGCGAGGAACGGGAGAGCAGTGGGATGGTACACAAGGAACGGGAAGCCACCTCTTTGTCCCTTCCACCGTGGTGTAGTCAACCCGACCCAACCCAATTAGAAAGGCACTTGCATTAGACGAGCTGGCCGCGGGAAAGACAGGTTCCAACAACTGGAGCTCGACCTCACAAATAAGCAGAGGGCAGAGCCACCTGCGTAGGTCCCTTATCGTCTATGACATACATCAATAACCTTCCTGTGAGGAGTTGACCGCTGCACGCAGATGTGAAAGAGAGGGCACAGGTGGGGGACTAGATTGACGGTTGAGAGGCGGGTCCAAAGAACCAAAGCTCAACCCCCGCCAGCACAATTAGGTGAGTATAACTAGGTGAGTAAACACAGGTGGACCATATGTCGATCAAACGGGCGGGGGGGGGGGGGAGAGAGAGAGACAGCGAGACACACAGACACATGAGCTAGACAGGTACAAAGAGCAAGGCGGTATTAGACAGGTCATCAAGGAGATAAGACAGACTAATCAGGGCACAACTGGCCGCCACACTAGTGTCCTAGTGTGTGGTCACACTACCACAACTGGCCGCCACACTGGTATATTAGCGTGTGGTCACACTACCACAACTGGCCGCCACACTGGTATATTAGTGTGTGGTCACACTACCACAACTGGCCGCCACACTGGTATATTAGCGTGTGGTCACACTACCACAACTGGCCGCCACACTGGTATATTAGCGTGTGGTCACACTACCACAACTGGCCGCCACACTGGTATATTAGTGTGTGGTCACACTACCACACCTGGCCACCACACTGGTATATTAGCGTGTGGTCACACTACCACACCTGGCCGCCACACTAGTGTCCTAGCGTGTGGTCACACTACCACACCTGGCCGCCACACTGGTATATTAGTGTGTGGTCACACTACCACACCTGGCCGCCACACTGGTATATTAGTGTGTGGTCACACTACCACACCTGGCCGCCACACTAGTGTCCTAGCGTGTGGTCACACTACCACACCTGGCCGCCACACTAGTGTCCTAGCGTGTGGTCACACTACCACACCTGGCCGCCACACTAGTGTCCTAGCGTGTGGTCACACTACCACACCTGGCCGCCACACTAGTGTCCTAGCGTGTGGTCACACTACCACACCTGGCCGCCACACTAGTGTCCTAGCGTGTGGTCACACTACCACACCTGGCCGCCACACTAGTGTCCTAGTGTGTGGTCACACTACCACACCTGGCCGCCACACTAGTGTCCTAGCGTGTGGTCACACTACCACACCTGGCCGCCACACTAGTGTCCTAGCGTGTGGTCACACTACCACACCTGGCCGCCACACTAGTGTCCTAGTGTGTGGTCACACTACCACACCTGGCCGTCACACTAGTGTCCTAGCGTGTGGTCACACTACCACACCTGGCCGCCACACTGGTATATTAGTGTGTGGTCACACTACCACACCTGGCCGCCACACTGGTATATTAGTGTGTGGTCACACTACCACAACTGGCCGCCACACTGGTATATTAGCGTGTGGTCACACTACCACACCTGGCCGCCACACTGGTATATTAGCGTGTGGTCACACTACCACAACTGGCCGCCACACTGGTATATTAGCGTGTGGTCACACTACCACAACTGGCCGCCACACTGGTATATTAGCGTGTGGTCACACTACCACAACTGGCCGCCACACTAGTGTCCTAGCGTGTGGTCACACTACCACACCTGGCCGCCACACTGGTATATTAGTGTGTGGTCACACTACCACAACTGGCCGCCACACTGGTATATTAGTGTGTGGTCACACTACCACACCTGGCCGCCACCCTGGTATATTAGTGTGTGGTCACACTACCACACCTGGCCGCCACACTGGTATATTAGCGTGTGGTCACACTACCACACCTGGCCGCCACACTGGTATATTAGCGTGTGGTCACACTACCACAACTGGCCGCCACACTAGTGTCCTAGCGTGTGGTCACACTACCACAACTGGCCGCCACACTGGTATATTAGCGTGTGGTCACACTACCACACCTGGCCGCCACCCTGGTATATTAGTGTGTGGTCACACTACCACACCTGGCCGCCACACTGGTATATTAGCGTGTGGTCACACTACCACACCTGGCTGCCACACTGGTATCTCACTCTCCAGCCCACTAACACCGGCCGGCCTGGCCTTAGTTACCAAAATAACAGCCATTATTACAGCAGGAAAAATACAACACTCTTTCTTAAATACAGCAATTAATGTCTGGCCAATAAATTCTTCCAGTCGCCTGTCTGCTTGTTCCCCTGCTGGTAAAACCTGCCTATCTACTAGCTCACCTGCCTGCCTGCCTGCCTGTCTGTCTGTCTACCTGTAATCGGTTCCGAGAATTTTCTACTCTCCAAGCCCGATTTGGGGCCAGGTTTGTTTGACCATTTCTTGACTGTTGCTTCAAGCGACCTGCATGCCCACATATCCATTACAATATGGTTGGCCTGGCATTTCCAGCAGGAATTTCTCCAATTGTCTCTTGCACACGTCCAGTTGTGTTCCGGCTATAGTTCTCATATTTGGTGGGAGGAGGTTGAAGAACCGGGCGCCTCTGATGTTTATACAGTATGTTCATGGGAACTCCACTCGTCACCAGCGCCATTATGCATGTCCTTCCACAGTAAGTCACCTGGCCTTAAATACATATTATGTCATACCCTCCCCGTCTCCTTTCCATGGAGTACATTTTGAGTGCGAAACTGTCCCAACAATGTAGGTACTTTACCGGGCCTATACGTGCGTATATGTTCTCTGAATTCACTCAATTTACAAAGTCTCCTCTGTTTTTAAAAGAGGAAGCGAGTACCAAGCAGTCTTCCATAAGAATACCTTTCACATCACGAGTGATTAGAAAATTTTAAGCATTGTGGTTGAATCCCTGGAGGTGATAATCCACCCAATCATCCTCCTGGCGGACGTTATTTGTTTTGTTATACTCAATAAACGATATGTCGTCTGACATCATTAATCCCAGATCTGTAAACATGTCGTTTCCTCTCTGCAAGGCGATGTGCTTATCTTGTCTTTTATTTCCTTAAGTTCACCAGTAAGGTTATATCAGTAAGGCTCAGTGGAAGACCTTATTGATAGAGTATTGTCGTTTTTAGTCTGTCTTATGGAGGTAATTGTCATGCTGATTTTGGTATCGTCTGAAATGATGACACGAAACTGTGACGTGTATTGTAGTCTATATCTGCTTCCTCGCCACCCTGCCTGCCTGCCTGATTGACTGATTGACTGACTGCCTGCCTGATTGACTGATTGACTGACTGCCTGCCTGATTAACTGCCTGCCTGCCTGCCTGCTTCCTCACCAACCAACCAGCCAGCCTACCTGCCCACCTGCTTGCTCACCAACCAACCAACCAGCTTGCTTGCTTGCTTGATTGCATCTCCCTTTCACGCCTCCCAGCATCGCTGGCTGAAAAACTAATCTCTCTTCCCCCCTCAGCACCTCACCAACTATCGCCTTACAGGCTCTCGCGCGCCAGAGATAACACAGCGCCGCCTCAAGAGAACCAACACCACTGAACCTACAGAATGTTACACACGGCGCGCACATTAATGCCTTCGCTAATATCCAAAATGCTTGATTTATGAACAGCCATAAAACTGTGAGTGTCGCGTAATGAGAGCAGTAAAAGCTTCAAACATGTGTCATCTGTAAATCACATTCAATCCCAAATAAAATTTGTTAATAATCAATCTTTTTTTTTTTTTGTTTTTGCTGGAAAAAGAGATTTGCAGATAATAAGTACATTTTTTTTTTTTTTTTTGGTGCAGAGTGAAGTCCCTGTTAGGGTCACACCCGCTGGCTGCACGCACGCACGCACGCACGCACGCACGCACAGGCTTACTACAGACTAACACAAATACTCATTATAAAACAAAAGTAAATATTTATATATACAATATAAACTGCATTTAATACTCGTGTGAATTTTATTTAAAAAAATATTATTATTATTATTATTATTATTAATGAGAGTAATCATAGTAACGTGATATATATACCAGTGAGAAAATCCACAGGAGCCGTGAAGAGGATCGAACCCATGTGGTGGGTTCGCTCATCATTGTATCACGTTACTGTGATTTGTGTGTGTATTGAGAGAGAGAGGTGTGGAGGGGGGGGGGGGTAGACCTACTGGAGAACACAGCCAGAGTGCAGGGGGGAGGGGGGGGGGGAATTGTGTGACACTCTGGTTCGGCTTGAGTGGAGCTTCAGGAAGCCTCGAGGGTGCAGCAGTACCCCAGGTTGCAATCCTTTTGACCATGCCGTGACCTGGTCGTTATCAGGCTGACCTCCCTACTCTCTCTTATCTCTCACAGCACTGATTTAGAAGGTTTGAGGGGAGGGGGTTATAACCCTCTGGCTCTCCCAGTGCTGGAAAGGACCAACCAACTCTGATAGGAGGCCTGGTCAGAGACCGGGCCGCGGGGACCTTGGACCCCGGAATCAAGGTAAGGCAACCCCTCCAAGATTGACACCCCTAAAGTCAACAGTTAACCCGCACTACCACCCCTACTTCCTAAGGGAGGGAGAGGGGTTAGGGGGGGTTGGGGAAGGCTCCACTCCTGAGAGCCTTTCCCCCCCCCCCTACGCCCTCTAGGCTCTGTGGCCACAACAGCACCATGAGTGTGGCCACAACAGCACCGTGAGAGTGTGGCCACAACAGCACCGTGAGTGTGGCCACTACAGCACCGTGAGTGTGTGGTCACAACAGCACCATGAGAGTGTGGCCATAACAGCACCATGAGAGTGTGACCACAACAGCACCGTGAGTGTGGCCACAACAGCACCGTGAGTGTGTGGCCACAACAGTACCGTGAGTGTGGCCACAACAGCACCGTGAGTGTGGCCACAACAGCACCACGAGTGTGTGGCCACAACAGCACCACGAGTGTGTGGCCACAACAGCACCACGAGTGTGTGGCCACAACAGCACCACGAGTGTGTGGCCACAACAGCACCGTGAGTGTGGCCACAACAGCACCGTGAGTGTGGCCACAACAGCACCGTGAGTGTGTGGCCACAACAGCACCGTGAGAGTGTGGCCACAACAGCACCGTGAGAGTGTGGCCATAACAGCACCATGAGAGTGTGGCCACAACAGCACCGTGAGTGTGTGGCCACAACAGCACCGTGAGTGTGGCCACAACAGCACCGTGAGAGTGTGGCCACAACAGCACCGTGAGTGTGTGGCCACATCAGCACCGTGAGAGTGTGGCCACATCAGCACCATGAGAGTGTGGCCACATCAGCACCGTGAGAGTGTGGCCACATCAGCACCGTGAGAGTGTGGCCACATCAGCACCGTGAGAGTGTGGCCACATCAGCACCGTGAGAGTGTGGCCACATCAGCACCATGAGAGTGTGGCCACATCAGCACCATGAGTGTGTGGCCACAACAGCACGATGAGTGTGTGGCCACAACAGCACCACGAGTGTGTGGCCACAACAGCACCACGAGTGTGTGGCCACAACAGCACCACGAGTGTGTGGCCACAACAGCACCACGAGTGTGTGGCCACAACAGCACCACGAGTGTGTGGCCACAACAGCACCACGAGTGTGTGGCCACAACAGCACCACGAGTGTGTGGCCACAACAGCACCACGAGTGTGTGGCCACAACAGCACCACGAGTGTGTGGCCACAACAGCACCACGAGTGTGTGGCCACAACAGCACCACGAGTGTGTGGCCACAACAGCACCACGAGTGTGTGGCCACAACAGCACCACGAGTGTGTGGCCACAACAGCACCACGAGTGTGTGGCCACAACAGCACCACGAGTGTGTGGCCACAACAGCACCACGAGTGTGTGGCCACAACAGCACCACGAGTGTGTGGCCACAACAGCACCACGAGTGTGTGGCCACAACAGCACCACGAGTGTGTGGCCACAACAGCACCACGAGTGTGTGGCCACAACAGCACCACGAGTGTGTGGCCACAACAGCACCACGAGTGTGTGGCCACAACAGCACCACGAGTGTGTGGCCACAACAGCACCACGAGTGTGTGGCCACAACAGCACCACGAGTGTGTGGCCACAACAGCACCACGAGTGTGTGGCCACAACAGCACCACGAGTGTGTGGCCACAACAGCACCACGAGTGTGT
This sequence comes from Procambarus clarkii, assembly GCF_040958095.1. NCBI lineage: Eukaryota > Metazoa > Arthropoda > Malacostraca > Decapoda > Cambaridae > Procambarus > Procambarus clarkii. The sequence goes on from NC_091178.1 coordinate 10,508,894, forward strand.
GGCCACAACAGCACCACGAGTGTGTGGCCACAACAGCACCACGAGTGTGTGGCCACAACAGCACCACGAGTGTGTGGCCACAACAGCACCACGAGTGTGTGGCCACAACAGCACCACGAGTGTGTGGCCACAACAGCACCACGAGTGTGTGGCCACAACAGCACCACGAGTGTGTGGCCACAACAGCACCACGAGTGTGTGGCCACAACAGCACCACGAGTGTGTGGCCACAACAGCACCACGAGTGTGTGGCCACAACAGCACCACGAGTGTGTGGCCACAACAGCACCACGAGTGTGTGGCCACAACAGCACCACGAGTGTGTGGCCACAACAGCACCACGAGTGTGTGGCCACAACAGCACCACGAGTGTGTGGCCACAACAGCACCACGAGTGTGTGGCCACAACAGCACCACGAGTGTGTGGCCACAACAGCACCACGAGTGTGTGGCCACAACAGCACCACGAGTGTGTGGCCACAACAGCACCACGAGTGTGTGGCCACAACAGCACCACGAGTGTGTGGCCACAACAGCACCACGAGTGTGTGGCCACAACAGCACCACGAGTGTGTGGCCACAACAGCACCACGAGTGTGTGGCCACAACAGCACCACGAGTGTGTGGCCACAACAGCACCACGAGTGTGTGGCCACAACAGCACCACGAGTGTGTGGCCACAACAGCACCACGAGTGTGTGGCCACAACAGCACCACGAGTGTGTGGCCACAACAGCACCACGAGTGTGTGGCCACAACAGCACCACGAGTGTGTGGCCACAACAGCACCACGAGTGTGTGGCCACAACAGCACCACGAGTGTGTGGCCACAACAGCACCACGAGTGTGTGGCCACAACAGCACCACGAGTGTGTGGCCACAACAGCACCACGAGTGTGTGGCCACAACAGCACCACGAGTGTGTGGCCACAACAGCACCGTGAGAGTGTGGCCACAACAGCACCGTGAGAGTGTGGCCACAACAGCACCGTGAGTGTGTGGCCACAACAGCACCGTGAGTGTGTGGCCACATCAGCACCGTGAGAGTGTGGCCACAACAGCACCGTGAGAGTGTGGCCACAACAGCACCGTGAGAGTGTGGCCACAACAGCACCGTGAGTGTGTGGCCACAACAGCACCGTGAGTGTGTGGCCACATCAGCACCGTGAGTGTGTGGCCACAACAGCACCGTGAGTGTGTGGCCACAACAGCACCGTGAGTGTGTGGCCACAACAGCACCGTGAGTGTGTGGCCACAACAGCACCGTGAGTGTGTGGCCACAACAGCACCGTGAGTGTGTGGCCACAACAGCACCGTGAGTGTGTGGCCACAACAGCACCGTGAGTGTGTGGCCACAACAGCACCGTGAGAGTGTGGCCACAACAGCACCGTGAGAGTGTGGCCACAACAGCACCGTGAGAGTGTGGCCACAACAGCACCGTGAGAGTGTGGCCACAACAGCACCGTGAGAGTGTGGCCACAACAGCACCGTGAGAGTGTGGCCACAACAGCACCGTGAGAGTGTGGCCACAACAGCACCGTGAGAGTGTGGCCACAACAGCACCATGAGAGTGTGGCCACAACAGCACCATGAGAGTGTGGCCACAACAGCACCATGGGAGTGTGGCCACAACAGCACCATGGGAGTGTGGCCACAACAGCACCATGGCCACACCACCATAAAGCAGCCCGGAGGACACTAACAGCGAGGGTTATTAATATCACTGTGGAAATATTGGTGTAGGGGGAGCTAGTGGTCACAAACTGGGCAATACACACCCCACACAACTCCCCACACCCCTGCTACACCCCGTCAAGCCTCCCTACACCCTGCTACACCCCGTCAAGCCTCCCTACACCCTGCCACACCCTGTCAAGCCTCCCTACACCCTGTCAAGCCTCCCTACACCCTGCTACACCCCGTCAAGCCTCCCTACACCCTGCCACACCCTGTCAAGCCTCCCTACACCCTGCTACACCCCGTCAAGCCTCCCTACACCCTGCCACACCCTGTCAAGCCTCCCTACACCCTGCTACACCCCGTCAAGCCTCCTACACCCTGCTACACCCCGTCAAGCCTCCCTACACCCTGCCACACCCTGTCAAGCCTCCCTACACCCTGTCAAGCCTCCCTACACCCTGTTACACCCCGTCAAGCCTCCCTACACCCTGCAACACCCCGTCAAGCCTCCCTACACCCTGCTACACCCCGTCAAGCCTTCCTACACCCCACACAATTCCCTACATTAATAGAACAGTGTAATAGAACACTTTAACAACAGAACACTATAACAAGCACCAGAACACTATAACAAACAACAGAACACTATAACAAACACCAGAACACTATAACAAACACCAGAACACTATAACAAACAACAGAACACTATAACAAACAACAGAACACTATAACAAACACCAGAACACTATAACAAACAACAGAACACTATAACAAACACCAGAACACTATAACAAACAACAGAACACTATAACAAACACCAGAACACTATAACAAACACCAGAACACTATAACAAACAACAGAACACTATAACAAACAACAGAACACTATAACAAGCACCAGAACACTATAACAAACAACAGAACACTATAACAAGCACCAGAACACTATAACAAACAACAGAACACTATAACAAACAACAGAACACAATTACTCACATGAGGGTCCGCGTCAGACAAGGTTGTACTCCATTAACGACATACCTGCAAACAAATTAAAAATAAATGAGAATATATTCACAAAGTTTGACACGCAAAATATAAATTATCTTCCCGTTTCATATATATATATATATATATATATATATATATATATATATATATATATATATATATATATATATATATATATATATGAAGAGCTTCCAGCTTCCTTTTCCAGCGCCTCAGCGTGGCGATACAGAGGGAAAATGGACACTACATTCAGGGTTCCTGCCCGCCATCTGAGGAGCTGGAGGAACTCGACAACTTATGATAATCATCTTTGTACCCTATATGTAACTCCTGTTTTGTAACCAAGTATAAATAAAGCGAATATATATGTATATATACAAAAGAATAGGGGTGGTAGAAGAAGGAAATATGTCCAGTGTTCAATAAGAATCCACAAAGGCCTTCTCTACATACTCTTTATTGTCTCCTCTGAGGCTATGGGTCCCTACACTTGCACCAGAGGTGGTACCCTCACAATTGTTGTATATTATATATATATTACATATAGTAGGCTTACATATAAAAACTTTGAAGCACTCCCAGTTTTTTTGGTCACACACACACACACACACACACACACACACACACACACACACACACACACACACACACACACACACACGCACACACACACACACACACACACACACACACACCGTCAACCCAGTCTTCAATTAAAATACTTTCTTCTCTTTTTATTTGCAGATTATTTTCATTACAAGTTTAAATTACATCGAAATATGCAAATGGAACTTGATATTTACTGTTCCAGGGAGGCAACAGATGGGAATTCTTCCTCGTCTTGTGAAAATCACATGAAACAGTTTGGCTACTTATCCTACTGCTCTTATGTGTAGTGTTTCTGGTGGTACCTCCCTCCGTCCTTATCTCTCTCTCTCTCTCTCTCTCTCTCTCTCTCTCTCTCTCTCTCTCTCTCTCTCTCTCTCTCTCTCTCCTGGCCGTTCCGGGACCCATTCTATTTATCGGCGTTTGCGGATGATGTAAAATTACTGAGAGGACTCTAGACACACACAAAACTATACGAGTTTTCATGATGACTGAGACAAGCTGCAGGGTGGTCCGAGAAAGGGCTTCTAGATTTCAAGAGGTGATGGGAACCAGATGACAAGGAACCACAGGGACGGTACACTACTCGAGAGCAAGACCTGGGAGTGTATATATATATAGCACAATCATCACTAACTCCGGAGGCACACACACAGGATAACATGAGCAGCTTACTCTACACCAGCCGAAGTCAAATCATCATTCAGGAACTTTACTAACGAGGCAATTAGGTCACTGTATACCACCTACTTGAGGAAAGCTCAAGAGTATGTCGTCCATCGTGGAGCCCCCCATTGTCGAGCCTCCCCCCCCCCCCATCGTGGAGCCCCCCATCTTAAGAGGCCCCCCCCCCCAACCCATAAGTAACCATAACATAGTACACAGGTTTACAATTCGGCTCGCCCCAGAACTGTAAAGGGATGGGATATGAAGAGAGGCGGAAAAAGAGCTAAACGTAACGTCGCAAGAAGAGGAGAAAGAGAGAGAGTTGACATGATATAAATGACATGATTATGGGCATTGACAGAGTGGGGAAAAAAGTTCAAAATGAATACTAATAGAACAAGAGAGAGGCGGGTTGAGAAATGGAGAAGCCGCAGAGATGCTACAGAATTTTCTTTTAGCATAATAGTGGGAAAATAGACTAAACTATATGCCCGAAACGCTAAGCGTGTAAGTGGCCTTGTAAGAACACCAAAGTTATGTACTCTCACAAACCCAATGTACTTCTTACAGAGAAATAAATATATAGCAAGTTGCAGAAGCGAACCTCATTCACGATTTCATAAATAATTATGATAGGAAAATAGATCAGGAGTCACTGTATTAATAAGACAACTGGCGGCTGAAAAGGCAGGATCCAAGAGCTAAAATTCGATTCTGGCGGCACAAATAGGAGAGGGCAAAAACACACCTCTTTTACAGGGCCAAACCAATCGTGGGATTTCTTTTGTTCTGACCTTCAGAGCCGGGGCCACAGACCACCCTTTTGATCACCGCCCGTCAGTCGCCCCGCTCTCTGGAAACATTTTGCCTACAGCGGGACCACCATCTGTCTGGCTGTCTGTCTGTCTGTCTCTGTCCCTGTCTCACTGGGGGTGGCAGCGATGGCACTCGTAATGGTGGCGGTGATGGACGAAGGTTGTAACGTCGAGTTAAAAATAATAATGAGCACTGGAAAGGAGAGTAATGATGGCAGCCTCGTTCTTGGCTACGGAGACCTCTGAGAGCCCCACAGGTCTCGTGTACCCCCCCCCCACACACACACACACAAAATGGGATACCAAATCATTTCCAGCTACAGGTCAATACGAGGTGCTGTTCCCCACAACACAAAGCAGGAGAAAAGTGAAAGAATAAGATACATGTGCATGACTAACCCAAAATGTATCTCTATCGAGGAGGCCTCATATGACCTTTCAGTCAACCCCCCCCCCTCCCCCCCCTCCCCCCCCTGAACCCCGGTCCAGTGCTGATCGTGGGTGATCGTTGTATAATCGGAGGACCCACGATCGAAGTGTATAGCATAGCGTTTCGGGTAAGACCTAAATCCTAATATTCCCCGGAATACGACCCCGCCTAGTTCAACAACCAGATACCCATTTTACTGTTGGGTAAACAGAGGCTACAGTTAAGGATTGACGCCCAGTAAATCCTCCCCGGCCAGGATGCGATCCCAGGCCAAAGCGCTCGCGAAACGCCAGGCGAGTGTCTCACCACTACGCCACGGGGGGACTGCTAAACTGAAACGAAATGTAAACCTATCAAAACCATATATTATTACCGGTAATCTCAGCGCCTCTACAGCCCAAGAACTTGGCTAAGGGAAGAGGAGAGAAAAGAGGTAGGTAGGGAGAGATGTAGGGGAGGTAGAGAAGGTAGTAGGTAGGGAGAGATGTAGGGGAGGTAGAGAAGGTAGTAGGTAGGGAGAGATGTAGGGGAGGTAGAGAAGGTAGTAGGTAGGGAGAGATGGGGAAGAAAGTGGGAAGAGGGTGGAGGGGGACCTATACCTTATACACCGGTCTATTTTTCTACGAGTGCATGTATGGTCAGGTGGTCAGGCAGCCTACTGACTCCACACCTGCTGCCCCCCCCCCACCACCCCACACACACACCTGCCCCCAGCAGCAGATCAGCGCCCGGTTGATGAGTTTTATAACCCAACACAACATATTTCCACCCGAGGTATGCTACAGTAATTTTCCTGCTGACATTTTAAGCGCGGGGCAATGATGCCTCTTTTGTCACACCGCATCACCTCTCAACCAAACTTTATTTTGGCCCCTGGGAAATATATATATATATATATATATATATATATATATATAAACATTGAATATGACTGCATAATCTGTGCTCTTGCATCTTGGTTTAATTGGAAGAGGAATTCTCCAAATGTCATCTTTATTCTAGGTAAACTAAACGAATAATTAATTATAGAATGTATTACACTTATTATAAATTTACACAGCGTTTCGAACCTACATGGTTCGTTCTCAAGTGATGGGACTGTACTGTTGTAGTTGTATTAGATTCAGCTACTTGGAACAAAATTTCCATGTAGCACGGGCTATAGTGAGTTCGTAACTGAGTTCGGTTATTCACAATAACCTTGATACTGTGATATCTGGGTCAAAGTTTTAAATGAAGGTAGAGTTTCCTTTACTGATTTTAGTCTTTTGTTTTAATAAAGCTATCTTGGTGGCGGATATAGATGCACAGTGTTCACTAGTGTGTCCCAGTCTTCAACTGCCTTTTTAACCATTGTAGTCGCTGTAGATTATGCATTTAATACAGCTGCTCTTGTTGGTGGACTGTTGTTTGATGCCCAGGGCATCAGTAGCTTCACATTCCAGTAAGTGGTGCAATAGTGGCGCTTCTGCGTCTGTTCCACATATATGACGTTCTTTAACTGTTGGGTTTATTGCCTCCCAGCAGCACTTGTAACCAAGTCCGAGTCTGTGTATGGCTACTGCAATGTCCCTGGATATCTTTTTGCCAGGCTTGAAAGTGTAGTACCCAGTGGCTTGTTCGTACCACATCGCAGTGGATCTTTGGCTACTTTGGCTCTGTGGCGACTTTTGATAGTTGGGAGTATTTTCTTCTTGATTTGCTCCTTAATCTGTGAAAAACTTGGAGGTATTTGAACCTATACAACAGGTAGAGCAGTGGCAGTTTTTGCTAGTGAGTTTGTCTTTTCATTACCATCTATGCCAAGGTGACTTGGTATCCAATTTAGGGTGATTGACAGCCCTAGATTGTGGGCTTCTTTTCCTCATATGGAGGATTTCTGTGATGAGCTTTATATTATCTTTGTGCTGGCTGGATAACAATGTCTGGAGTAAAAGGGGGGGGGGGGAGGGAAGAATGTATTGGGCGTAGTGAGTTTATACCGTTAAAGGGGGGGGGGGGTTGGCACATGCAAATTCACATATGTAAGGAGTAAGGCGTAAAGGGGTGAAGAATAAGACATAAAGGGTGAAGAATAAGACATAAAGGGTGAAGAATAAGGCATAAAGGGTGAAGAATAAAGCATAAAGGGTGAAGAATAAGGCATAAAGGGTGAAGAATAAGGCATAAAGGGTGAAGAATAAGGCATAAAGAGTGAAGAATAAGGCATAAAGAGTGAAGAATAAGGCATAAAGAGTGAAGAATAAGGCATAAAGAGTGAAGAATAAGGCATAAAGAGTGAAGAATAAGGCATAAAGAGTGAAGAATAAGGCATAAAGAGTGAAGAATAAGGCATAAAGAGTGAAGAATAAGGCATAAAGAGTGAAGAATAAGACATAAAGGGTGAAGAATAAGGCATAAAGAGTGAAGAATAAGACATAAAGAGTGAAGAATAAGACATAAAGAGTGAAGAATAAGACAAAGAGTGAAGAATAAGACATAAAGGGTGAAGAATAAGACATAAAGAGTGAAGAATAAGACATAAAGAGTGAAGAATAAGGCATAAAGAGTGAAGAATAAGACATAAAGAGTGAAGAATAAGACATAAAGAGTGAAGAATAAGGCATAAAGAGTGAAGAATAAGGCATAAAGGGTGAAGAATAAGGCATAAAGAGTGAAGAATAAGGCATAAAGGGTGAAGAATAAGGCATAAAGGGTGAAGAATAAGACATAAAGAGTGAAGAATAAGGCATAAAGAGTGAAGAATAAGGCATAAAGAGTGAAGAATAAGGCATAAAGGGTGAAGAATAAGACATAAAGAGTGAAGAATAAGGCATAAAGAGTGAAGAATAAGGCATAAAGAGTGAAGAATAAGGCATAAAGAGTGAAGAATAAGGCATAAAGGGTGAAGAATAAGACATAAAGAGTGAAGAATAAGGCATAAAGAGTGAAGAATAAGACATAAAGAGTGAAGAATAAGGCATAAAGAGTGAAGAATAAGACATAAAGGGTGAAGAATAAGGCATAAAGAGTGAAGAATAAGGCATAAAGGGTGAAGAATAAAGCTAAACAAAACTTGGGGAAGCAAATACAAAGATTAATCAGGTGAAGATGCCAACATTGACCACACTGCTCAAGAAGCCATGCCCACTACACATGATTATTTTGTGTATGTGCTTTCTCCCCATTTTTGTTCACTTTATTCTTGAGAATGAATCATGTAGGGCTGAAACGTTGTGTAAATTTATAGTAAGTGTAATACATTCTATAGTTAATTATTCCTTTAGTTTACCTAGAACAAAGATGACATTTGGAGAACTTCTCTTCCAATTAAACCAAGATGCAGGAGCACTAGTCAGAGGGATTAGAAGCCCTAAACAAGAAAATAATCAACATAAATTATGTAGTCATATTCAATGAAACGTGTCTAAATGAAAACCTGCTGTCAGTATACTACAATTATATATATATCGTATATATACAATTATATATATATATATTATCGCTGTTCTCGGAATGTTCTCCATCGCTGTTCTCGGAATGTTCTCCATCGCTGTTCATGGAATGTTCTCCTCCGTTACTCCTTACTGACTAACGGGAGGCCAGAGACTCCGCCTTACACATACGAGGTCAGGTGACCAGGGCCAAGCTTTATAATATAAAAATCCATAGCCATTTTCCCTTATGTTTACTATATGTGTTGCCTCCCAGTCTCCTAAAACCCCCGTTGCCTTGTGTCGCCACGGGTGGCGTGGGCGAGGGAACAGTGTGAGGCGAGGCAGTCACAATGACGTGGTAAGATAATTATCTGGAGAAAGCATTAAGCCACTGCGACTGTTCAGCGCTTGGAAAGGATAAGAATTTTGGATAAGATGGAGGAAATGAACAGTGCCCATCTAGATGGACGGTCGGAGAGAACATATAGTAAGGATGTGACAGGAACAAGAGGCATCAGGGATACGAAGACAGCTGAAATCAGAAATAAAGTGAGGCTAAAGACGATCAGGAGACAGGGGGGACAACTAAAGACAAGTGATAAGAGGAGACAAAGAAGGCCAACAAGGAAATAAAGAGACAATGTGAGGCATGAGAGAGAACTGGAGGCACAGATGGGAGCCAGACTGAAGCACCTTCAAACTCCTCATTATTGAAAATCAATTGTTAGTCAAAATACTTGGAGGTCAACACAATCACCCTCACCCCTCCCCCCCACCCCTCCTTTCTCCTTTCACTCTCTCTCTCTCTCATTCACTCAACACAGGGAGCCAATATGTGTAAATACCTCACAATATTCAGGTGGGGAACAGCTCCAGCCATCCACTGGCGAGATTTTCATTCCTTGTCAACATTACGTTCCGTTTAGACGTCTGATGATCGCTGGAATGTTACGGGCACGGATCTAAGCGAAGGTGTTTGTGCTCTCTGATTAAGATGGCTTTGTGTCTTACTTTCAAGTTATGTGGTGATGGGGGGGGGGGTGAAGGGGGGGATATACCTGCTCTTACAGCCATACACTGTCTCAGCCAGCGTGTATGACTGCCACAATATAATATCACCCAGGATGAGTAGTGTGAAGTAGAGTGTTATCCTAAGGCTTCCATCTTTCGCGGCAACTTTCTAAAAGTCAAGATGGCGCGCGGCACAGCTGTGACGTCACCAGAGGGCAATGAGGCTCTTCAAGTCACGTGACCGAGGAAAAACCAATGAGAAGTCACGCGCCGAGTCTGCCTCGTGATTGGTGAGTGCCCGTCACGCCCTAGGGGTAGGGTAGGAGCCCTGCCCCAGACGTCGTCCATTTGCAGCATCAATGTGACACGTGCGGCAGCTCGAATCCAGTGTTTGAGGAACAGCGAACGTGCGGTTGGGTAGGGTTGCCCCCGGGGACCTTCAACTCTACAGCCCTGGCCCACTGTGGCACATGGTTGGGGAGCAGTGACAAGAGTGCTGGCCCTGGACAGTGGTCCGAGTGCACACTGCTAGCAGTCACCGGGTTCAGCTCTGCACCTCCAGCTGGATGGTGGTGTTACTTCAGGAGAGTGTTGGACGGTGGTGTTACTTCAGGAGAGTGTTGGACGGTGGTGTTACTTCAGGAGAGTGTTGGACGGTGATGTTACTTCAGGAGAGTGCTGGACGGTGGTGTTACTTCAGGAGAGTGTTGGACGGTGGTGTTACTTCAGGAGAGTGTTGGACGGTGGTGTTACTTCAGGAGAGTGTTGGACGGTGGTGTTACTTCAGGAGAGTGTTGGACGGTGGTGTTACTTCAGGAGAGTGTTGGACGGTGGTGTTACTTCAGGAGAGTGTTGGACGGTGGTGTTACTTCAGGAGAGTGCTGGACGGTGGTGTTACTTCAGGAGAGTGTTGGACGGTGGTGTTACTTCAGGAGAGTGTTGGACGGTGGTGTTACTTCAGGAGAGTGCTGGACGGTGGTGTTACTTCAGGAGAGTGTTGGACGGTGGTGTTACTTCAGGAGAGTGCTTGGACGGTAGTGTTACTTCAGGAGAGTGCTGGACGGTGGTGTTACTTCAGGAGAGTGCTGGACGGTGGTGTTACTTCAGGAGAGTGTTGGACGGTGGTGTTACTTCAGGAGAGTGTTGGACGGTGGTGTTACTTCAGGAGAGTGCTGGACGGTGGTGTTACTTCAGGAGAGTCAGCTCCCGGGCAGTACCCACCAGTCCTCACGGGAACCTCGCGACGCCCACGAGAGGTTAGAAATAGCATAAGCTACTCTATCCCTTCGAGATGTATTTTTTCTTGTCTCAATAAACATACTTGCGACGCTCACGTTTTCTCGTGGTCTCCAAGCTCTCCAACGGTCAACCCGTGACAATCTGGGAGAATACCCGGGGATTTAACCAGGTAATCATAGAGAACATATAGCCTGTCTCCATGCTACCTTACCTTGAGGTTACCTTGAGGTGCTTCCGGGGCTTAGCGTCCCCGCGACCCGGTCGTCGACCAGGCCTCCTGGTTGCTGGACTGATCAACCAGGCTGTCGGACGCGGCTGCTCGCAGCCTGACGTATGAGTCACAGCCTGGTTGATCAGGTATCCTTTGGAGGTAGAGAGATGCTAGAGAGAGAATCATGCAAATCAACACGACCTTTTGCCTGAAAGTCATGAGAGACCCTACATCTCCTGCATTGCTCAGAAACAAGTTATTCAGTGCTGTTAACACCCTATTGACTGGTGCCACATACCAACTCCTATTATGACAAATGGCTGAGCAACAATGCCTATAATCTCATCAAATTCAACATTCCTTCTAAGTGCAATCTACTTGTCTCTGATATACCTCTTTATCTGTGCCCCACCATTCAAGTATCATACACACCCGTCACCAAGAAAGGTAATGAGAATCTTGTTCTTCTCAAAGCTGTCACACTCGAAACAATTGTCTCCTCCATCGAGAATCTAAGATCTCACGAGCACTGTGTGTACACTGATGGCTCAGTCTAATCTTCTACTGGACAACTGGACAATTGTGAAAACATTTTCACATCCCCACTCCTCCCGGTACCGCCCTCTTTACACACTTCCCCTCACTAACCACACACTTCCCCTCACTAACCACACACTTCCCCTCACTAACCACACCACCTCTCTACACTTATTTCATCTCATCAACCATTTCTTTCCATCTCAAATCCTCTCCTCGCCTTGTCAACCAGAGAGAGAAATGTAACAGAGGCAATATTTCCCAGGGAACATCAGGTAATTTGAACATAAAGATTCAGAGAAGAGAAAGAGTATCATAGCTGGCTAAAGAATCTGCACTTCTGAAGAGATCATTATTGACGAGACAACCAATACAGACTACATCCTGGGACTCGCTTCAGTCAAAGACACAAAAGTGCAGGAAGCTTTGATCCACAACCCACAAAGAGAACCTCAAAAGGCCGATATAAAAGCATTAAAACATGAACAATACCAGTATAAATATACCCCAAGGAGAGGCCGAGACCGCTCACAGGCTGAGAACAAACATGCAGGTAACGGAGAGACTTCAATGATTGTCTCACTGGCATAAAAGGAGCAGAACCAGGAGGTCAAGAACAATGGAGAGTAGTGGTAGGTAGAAAAAATAGTAGTAGTAGTAGAGAGAAAATTCCCAGTCAATGGAAAAGGAAACAAATAGGGGGTAGGAGGAGATTGAGAATGACATTCACCCAGTTGTGTTGTGGTGGTGTCTGAAGGGTCCTGCGCCTCGCTCCTAGAGTACCAGCCCTATATGGTCACTCTCTAAAGTGATAAAATACTCATCCACCTGTCAATTCCCACTCCAATCTCCACCCGCACCCCTGAGCGCGCGTAGCTACCTAGTTGTGCCCGCAGAATCGAGTTTTAGCTCCTCTACCCTGTCTTTCCAAATGACGGTTGCCTAATGCAATGACTCCCAACTCATTTTTCAATCATATCGAAACCTGTTCATTGGATTCGTTCCATTCTCCATTCTCCAAGAAGAAGGAATTGTTCACTGTGAACAATTCCTCTTTTTGCTAACCTTTCTTCCATTTCCGTCCAATAAGTTACCCCTCAGAGTATTCTGAATGTCCGTATTGTCTTCTCTTCTATTGTATTGCGTTGTTAGGCTCAGCTCCTGCAGCTATACACTATAGTGTAGGGCAGGGTGGGGCAAGGTGGGGCGGGGCAGGGCAGGGCAGGGCGGGGCGGGGCGGGGCAGGGCAGGGCAGGGCGGGGCGGGGCGGGGCAGGGCAGGGCAGGGCAGGGCGGGGCAGGGCAGGGCAGGGCAGGGCGGGGCAGGGCAGGGCAGGGCGGGGCAGGGCAGGGCAGGGCAGGGCGAGGCAGGGCGGGGCAGGGCAGAGCAGGGCAGGGCAGGGCAAGACACGATCTAAACAACTAAGGAGGTGATGTAGAGCTGGGAAAGGGAAGGTGGGGCGAGGCGGGGCATAACGGAGCGGGGAGGTAGAGGGCGGGAAGAACTCTTGGCGAGAGGAGGGCGGGGCGGGGTGGCGCCTGCACCACCACCACACCCTGGCCCCGGGGGACGCCGCAGAAAACTACCTCCAAAGAGTTAGTTCCAGTTAGGAAAGTTTGTGTGTGTGTGGTGCACACTTCCCTCCCTCACCACACTTGTCCTCCACCACCACCACCACCACCATCACTACCATCACCACCATCACCACTACCACCAACACCACAACCACTATACCACACGAAGGAGCACGCTAATGTTCCTTACACAACAGCAGAGGCCACAACACAGCCCACAACAACAACAACAAAAACAGGGCGCATACTCCCGAATACAATAGACACAACTTACAATGATTGACATTTAACAACCCCCCCCCCACCCCCTAACAAAAAACAGCAATAAAAACAAATAGTCAAGACAATAACAAAAAGATTAACATTCAACAGTTAACAAACCCCTGCAGCTACCATAGATTGCGAGCCCAAACACTTCCACCATGTGAGAGGATGGGTGGTGATGCAGGGTCACGTGACCAGCCAATCCTGGCGACCTTTTAGGGGTCATTGTGAGGTTATCCTCAAGAACACGAGGGGGGGGGGGAAGATAACGCAGTTCGTATACCCCCCGTTTAGATAGCACTTATAGAAGGACGATATCGACATCGTGTCATGTCGACATCGTGTCATGTCGACATCGTGTCATGTTGACATCGTGTCATGTTGACATCGTGTCATGTCGACATCGTGTCATGTTGACATCGTGTCATGTCGACATCGTGTCATGTCGTTGTCATGTCGACATCGTGTCATGTCGACATCGTGTCATGTTGACATCGTGTCATGTTGACATCGTGTCATGTCGACATCGTGTCATGTTGACATCGTGTCATGTCGACATCGTGTCATGTCGACATCGTGTCATGTCGACATCGTGTCATGTCGACATCGTGTCATGTTGACATCGTGTCATGTCGACATCGTGTCATGTTGACATCGTGTCATGTTGACATCGTGTCATGTTGACATCGTGTCATGTTGACATCGTGTCATGTTGACATCGTGTCATGTTGACATCGTGTCATGTCGACATCGTGTCATGTTGACATCGTGTCATGTCGACATCGTGTCATGTTGACATCGTGTCATGTCGACATCGTGTCATGTCGACATCGTGTCATGTTGACATCGTGTCATGTTGACATCGTGTCATGTTGACATCGTGTCATGTTGACATCGTGTCATGTCGACATCGTGTCATGTTGACATCGTGTCATGTTGACATCGTGTCATGTTGACATCGTGTCATGTTGACATCGTGTCATGTTGACATCGTGTCATGTTGACATCGTGTCATGTTGACATCGTGTCATGTCGACATCGTGTCATGTTGACATCGTGTCATGTCGACATCGTGTCATGTCGACATCGTGTCATGTTGACATCGTGTCATGTCGACATCGTGTCATGTTGACATCGTGTCATGTTGACATCGTGTCATGTCGACATCGTGTCATGTCGACATCGTGTCATGTTGACATCGTGTCATGTCGACATCGTGTCATGTCGACATCGTGTCATGTTGACATCGTGTCATGTCGACATTGTATGGACGATGTCGACCAACGTACATATATTGACGTAATAGGCCATTTAGGAACTCAAATTTAAGATGCCTACGAAATTAACCTAACCTAACCATCTTAGGCCTAAAATATATACACATTATATGAGGCCTAATATAGTACATATATGTGCTATACCAGGCCTAGGAATATTTACCTTTCGTTTTTAGCTTTATTTTGTCCGGACTCTTATAAAGGAAATAGTACCACATTCGACTACCTAACTGACCACTGCGTCAATATATGCACGATGGTCCATATCGTTACAAAAACTACTCTCTAAACAGGAGGACGAGGACGAGGACAAGGACGAGGACGAGGACGAGCACGAGGACGAGGACAAGGACGAGGACGAGGACGAGCACGAGGCCGAGCACGAGGACGAGGACGAGCACGAGGACAAGGACGAGGACAAGGACGAGGACGAGAACGAGGACGAGGACGAAGCACTGCGAGAGCAACGCTCCAGGGGTCCTCGTAGCATTTTGTTATTAACATTTTTAAGTACATATGAAGGGGAGTAGAGTGTGTCAAAAAGCTAGCTACGTGATGCTAAAATCCCCATCACACAGGATGGTTAGTCATACAGAGGCACGTGACACAGTAGTCTGCACTGGCAGACTCTGGGTGCATTATGTGGATATCACCATCAACACGAGAGTGAATAAGGTGACAGTGATACTAAAAAGCCTCCATCTCGCAGGATATATAGTTAGTCGCCAGCAACACGCACCTCCGTAAAACTCTTGGGAAGCGAAGCATCCAGTTTCACTTAGTGGCCCAAAAGCGTCCTCACTATCATGTCTCCTGGTGGTCTCCCAGCATCCCCTCCCAGAACTTTCCCTATCACACCCATCCCCATCCCTACCCTCCCCTGCCACTTATCTCGTCCATATCACATACTCAGCAACCAGTGCCCGGGTGGACCCCCCGCCCCACCCCCCCGCCCACTCTACACCTACCCCCCCCCCTGGTAAATTACACCCCGCCCCAAATACGCTTAAAATACCTGACGACATTTAACATTCATTCAATTAAAGTCCAGCTGGCTAGTCCAGTTCATTTGCATTTTTTATTTCCTCTGAGAATGCCTAGTTAAATTATTTTGGGGTCCGGATTTGGGTGCCAAAAGTAGAAAGGACGAACAGCGAACGACGAGGAGGGCGGGCAGTTTGGCAGGTGCACGGGTGGGCTGGTGGGTAGGGGCGTGACCGACCGACCGAGCGACCGAGCGACCGACCGAGCGAACAAAAGAGAGAGAGAGAGAGAGAGAGAGAGAGAGAGAGAGAGAGAGAGAGAGAGAGAGAGAGAGAGAGAGAGAGAGAGAGAGAGAGAGAGAGAGAGAGGGGGAGGGGGGGGAAGAGGAAAGGTAAAAATTAAGAAACTGAATGATTTACAAGGTGCTTGACACATTCCAGAACTCCTCGAGTTCTGGAATGTCTGACGACCTATAACATTCAGAGAGCATAACCAAGCAAATATAGCTTCAGTGAGACATATTATAAGATGGATTATGAGAACCTTCAAATACAATGAATCCATCAGAGTTATTACTTTTCACATCACTGGTGTTGCCCCGCCTCGAGTACTGCTCGGTACTCGCTTAAGGTAACTCCTTAACTTAACTTAACTCCTCCTAACTTAATGGCACTCTCCCTTCGGAGAAGGAGATATGTCTGAAATAGACGAAACAGAGACCATATATGGTACCCATAGACATCGCAAAACACCCAGAACAATGGTCATATTTTCTTGAGGTTATCTTGAGATGATTTCGGGGCTTAGCGTCCCCGCGGCCCAGGTCCTCGACCAGGCCTCCTTTTTGTTACACACACCCCCCAGGAAGCAGCCCGTAGCAGCTGTCTAACTCCCAGGTACCTATTTACTGCTAGGTAACAGGGGCATCAGGGTTGAAAGAAACATTTTGCCCATTTGTCTCCGCCTCCACCGGGGATCGAACCCGGAACCCCATGACTACGAATCCGGAGCGCTCTCCACTCAGCTGTCAGGCCCCAGTCTGAGGGGGGAATCCCCTTGAGTGAGGTCTGAGGGTCCCGTGACTGAAGTCTGGGGTCAGGAAGGAGTCAGGGGTCAGGCACGGGAAGAGACGAGTCTAGAAGCAGCGCTCAAGTATGAGGGGTCAAGAGGGGCTATGGGAGACAGGAATGGGGTGTAGGTATCAGGCACCAACATGGGTAATTAAGTAAGCACCCAGGAGAAGGGAGAGGGGTGAGGGGAAAGATGGGGTGGGGGGGAGAGAGTAGAGAGGACGAGAGGCTGCAATATGGCTGCTGGTGTATTGATCCTTGCGACTAGCGGCAGGATGGATCATTTTGCCCTGCCCTCACGTCCTCTTTGATGACGGGTGTCCCGCCACTCTGCAGTACGCCGCCCTCTCCACACACACACTCAACACGCTCTTTATCTTGCCTTCTGTCCCTCCTCCTTCCCCTCACACTCCCCTCCCACGCCCCCACCCCTCTAGCTGCTTCTGCCGACACCAGCACCAGCACCAAGGGTGACACCAGCACCAGCACCAAGGGTGACACCAGCACCAGCACCAAGAGTGACACCAGCACCAGCACCAAGGGTGACACCAGCACCAGCACCAAGGGTGACACCAGCACCAAGGGTGACACCAGCACCAAGAGTGACACCAGCACCAAGGGTGACACCAGCACCAAGGGTGACACCAGCACCAAGGGTGACACCAGCACCAGCACCAAGAGTGACACCAGCACCAGCACCAAGGGTGACACCAGCACCAGCACCAAGAGTGACACCAGCAGCACCAGCACCAAGGGTGACAGCAGCACCAAGGGTGACAGCAGCACCAAGGGTGACAGCAGCACCAAGGGTGACAGCAGCACCAAGGGTGACAGCAGCACCAAGGGTGACAGCAGCGCCAAGGGTGACAGCGGACCCTAATATTACACACAAGTTCTCTATTCCAGCAATTTACAGCCAGCTGTGAAGACAAGTGAAGGCCGAGCAGTAAGGGATGGTAGGACTTGTCTGCTCCTGTTCCAGCCATGATTGGGAGTCTGGCTCCTGTTCCAGCCATGCTTGAGAGTCTGGCTCCTGTTCCAGCCATGCTTGGGAGTGTGGCTCCTGTTCCAGCCATGCTTGAGAGTCTGGCTCCTGTTCCAGCCATGCTTGAGAGTCTGGCTCCTGTTCCAGCCATGCTTGAGAGTCTGGCTCCTGTTGCAGCCATGCTTGAGAGTCTGGCTCCTGTTCCAGCCATGCTTGAGAGTCTGGCTCCTGTTCCAGCCATGCTCTTGGGAGTGTGGCTCCTGTTCCAGCCATGCTTGAGAGTCTGGCTCCTGTTCCAGCCATGCTTGAGAGTCTGGCTCCTGTTCCAGCCATGCTTGAGAGTGTGGTTCCTGTTCCAGCCATGCTTGAGAGTCTGGCTCCTGTTCCAGCCATGCTTGAGAGTCTGGCTCCTGTTCCAGCCATGCTTGAGAGTCTGGCTCCTGTTCCAACCATGCTTGAGAGTCTGGCTCCTGTTCCAGCCATGCTTGGGAGTGTGGCTCCTGTTCCAGCCATGCTTGGGAGTGTGGCTCCTGTTCCAGCCATGCTTGGGAGTGTGGCTCCTGTTCCAGCCATGCTTGGGAGTGTGGCTCCTGTTCCAGCCATGCTTGGGAGTGTGGCTCCTGTTCCAGCCATGCTTGGGAGTGTGGCTCCTGTTCCAGCCATGCTTGGGAGTGTGGCTCCTGTTCCAGCCATGCTTGGGAGTGTGGCTCCTGTTCCAGCCATGCTTGGGAGTGTGGCTCCTGTTCCAGCCGTGCTTGAGAGTCTGGCTCCTGTTCCAGCCGTGCTTGAGAGTCTGGCTCCTGTTCCAGCCGTGCTTGAGAGTCTGGCTCCTGTTCCAGCCATGCTTGGGAGTGTGGCTCCTGTTCTAGCCGTGCTAGAGAGTCTGGCTCCTGTTCCAGCCATGCTTGAGAGTCTGGCTCCTGTTCCAGCCGTGCTTGAGAGTCTGGCTCCTGTTCCAGCCGTGCTTGAGAGTCTGGCTCCTGTTCCAGCCATGCTTGAGAGTCTGGCTCCTGTTCCAGCCGTGCTTGAGAGTCTGGCTCCTGTTCCAGCCATGCTTGAGAGTCTGGCTCCTGTTCCAGCCGTGCTTGAGAGTCTGGCTCCTGTTCCAGCCGTGCTTGAGAGTCTGGCTCCTGTTCCAGCCGTGCTTGAGCCTGGCTCCCGTTCCAGGCATGCTTGAGTCTGGCTCCTGTTCCAGCCGTGCTTGAGAGTCTGGCTACTGTTCCAGCCATGCTTGAGAGTGTGGCTCCTGTTCCAGCCGTGCTTGGGAGTGTGGCTCCTGTTCCAGCCATGCTTGGGAGTGTGGCTCCTGTTCCAGCCGTGCTTGAGAGTCTGGCTCCTGTTCCAGCCATGCTTGGGAGTGTGGCTCCTGTTCCATCCGTGCTTGAGAGTTTGGCTCCTGTTCCAGCCATGCTTGGGATTGTGGCTCCTGTTTCAGCCGTGCTTGAGAGTCTGGCTCCTGTTCCAGCCATGCTTGAGAGTCTGGCTCCTGTTCCAGCCGTGCTTGAGAGTCTGGCTCCTGTTCCAGGCATGCTTGAGAGTCTGGCTCCTGTTCCAGCCATGCTTGGGAGTGTGGCTCCTGTTCCAGCCATGCTTGGGAGTCTGGCTCCTGTTCCAGCCATGCTTGGGAGTGTGGCTCCTGTTCCAGCCATGCTTGGGAGTGTGGCTCCTGTTCCAGCCATGCTTGGGAGTGTGGCTCCTGTTCCAGCCATGCTTGGGAGTGTGGCTCCTGTTCCAGCCATGCTTGGGAGTGTGGCTCCTGTTCCAGCCATGCTTGGGAGTGTGGCTCCTGTTCCAGCCATGCTTGGGAGTGTGGCTCCTGTTCCAGCCGTGCTTGGGAGTGTGGCTCCTGTTCCAGCCGTGCTTGAGAGTCTGGCTCCTGTTCCAGCCGTGCTAGGGAGTGTGGCTCCTGTTCCAGCCATGCTTGGGAGTGTGGCTCCTGTTCCAGCCGTGCTTGAGAGTGTGGCTCCTGTTCCAGCCGTGCTTGAGAGTCTGGCTCCTGTTCCAGCCATGCTTGAGAGTCTGGCTCCTGTTCCAGCCGTGCTTGAGAGTCTGGCTCCTGTTCCAGCCATGCTTGAGAGTCTGGCTCCTGTTCCAGCCATGCTTGAGAGTCTGGCTCCTGTTCCAGCCGTGCTTGAGAGTCTGGCTCCTGTTCCAGCCGTGCTTGAGTGTGGCTCCTGTTCCAGCCATGCTTGAGAGTCTGGCTCCTGTTCCAGCCATGCTTGAGAGTGTGGCTCCTGTTCCAGCCATGCTTGAGAGTCTGGCTCCTGTTCCAGCCATGCTTGTGAGACTCAACCCCTCCCCCCCCCCCACCTACGCCTCATGCTATTCTTCCAATCAGGAAACACTGGTGACGGTGATGATGATAATGATGATAATAATGACGAGTACAATGATGACAATGCTTTGAAGAGCCTTGGGATGGGGGGGGGGATACGAGAGGAGTGACCATGTGTCACGGGAGAGTGTCTAGAGCACATGGTCCCGGCGTGGAACCGGGACCCCGCCGGCACGCAGCCACGCAAGCACTCCGGCAAGATGCCAGAGCCATACTGGCACTGAGGGGGGGGGGATTAGACTGTGAGTTATGATTAATGGAGAAGACGTCTCCAGAGACATCCCAGAACAGGGGCACATGCTTGAAGACGCTCTCCTGTGGGGAGCTTAAATACATTCCAAAAAATGGTGTTAAAATGAGTTGAAAACGAAAAACAACTATAAAAGAGGAAAAGGACACAGTAGAGGAAAGTCCTATCACTTAACTCTACAAGAACATTTAGGCGAGTAAAGGTGTACACACACACAAGCAATTATTGATGCACAGGACCCCAATAGCTTGGGATCTGTACACTAGAGGAGTGAGGGTTGAGAGCAGGGAAGAGAGCTGGAGCTCAACCTTTACAATAAGGTGAGTTTCTTCTGCCTACCAACCACCAGTCTTCCCTTACTGCCCAGACACGCGACGCCCTCTAACTGAGTCGCAATACAATCAAACAATCCAGTCATCGACAAGCATCCTTTATTAACTCGTAAACAAACCCTCCAAATCCGATGAGTCACTCACAATGCAACCAATCACTCCCAATCCTGCCAATTAATCCAATATACGACTCGGTCGCTATCCACCTCAACTATTTACGCCTGCTCCTCTCCACCCATCCAACTGTCCACCCGTCCCAGCAGGTGGGACGGGTGGACAGTTTTCCTCCCCGTTCACCTACCCAGACTCTGCCTTCTGCCGGTTTCCTTGGACAAAGGAAATCAAAGTTATGCTTCCGGCTCGCGTTCACGACATAACTTACGCGTCTCCCGAACCATCCATTTTGGCGCCACAAATACGCCGCCCACTCCCGGACCCTAACCGCCCAATACCCACTACTCAGCGCCCAGTTCCCGACCGCTCACCGCCAAGTTCCCACACCTCACCTTCGCCAACTATTCTGCCCACTATCCACCACTCTCTGTCTACTGCTTACCACTTCGCCAACTACCCGGCACTCGTATCAGTTGCCAGTTACTGGCAACTGGCAACTGGTTTG